>NC_080788.1:46453163-46663163 GCF_028018385.1 Neofelis nebulosa | reverse complement strand
ACCACCTTAATCCAGGCTACCACCTCCCATGGGGACAGTGCAACAGCCTCCTAGATAGCCTCAATGCGTTGAGTTTAACTCTCTTCCAAACTATTCTTCATTCACAGCCAAACTGAACTTTTAAACTTTATACACTTAGTTATCATTAAAAACCTTCCACAGCTAGGTAAAAAACTTGTCACCGTAACCTACATAAACTCTCAAAAGATCTGGCTCTTACGTACATCTGCAGCCTCATCTGGAACCATTCTCCTTCACATTTTAAGCACAAGTCATACAAAATTCCTTCAATTCCATAAACATGCCACTTCTCATCTCAGTATCTTTGCACATGCTGTTTCCTCTGTCTAGAACACATCTTCCCCTTCTTTGGCTAACCAACTCCTCTTCTGTCATCCTTCCAGGATCAATTTAAATGCCATCTCCTAAGAGTGGCCTTCCCTGACCTCGAGACAAGATGGCATCTCCCAATGTTACCACAGCAATCTTCTGAACATTCCGTTCTTAGCATTTATCACAGCTGTCATTCCTAATCCAACACCTGCCCATCTCACGAATTCATAAACTCCTCATCAGCAAGGACCTGTCTTATTCAGTTACTCTATTACCAGCAACTATTAAAGTGCCTGGAATACATAAGGTGCTTAAAATATGAAAGCGGACTTAGCAAATTATAGCATATTAAAACTACAGAAACATCTCTTGTAGCTCAAATAAACTTAAACAACAACAACAAAATACACAATATATTTGTTCACTGAATCCAGCGATCAAAATTCCATAACAAGACTATTTGTCCCACACCAACATATCCAAAATTCTAAATACGCTAGACTTTTTGTCTATATTTGATTCGTTGGTTCAGCATTATTCTCCCGGTACAGACTGTTTTAGAAGGAGTTCGAAGCGGTTATAATGTAAGATTTCAGAGACACACACAAAAGAACAACTTGATTTTATCCCTATGTACAAGTATTAACAATATCTGTCAACCCAGAGAAGCAAAGACTTGAAGAAGTTAGAAAAGATATGTATGATACAAGCAAATGAGGAAAGCAAGTATTCAGAAACTTTTCAAAAAGAAACTATACATGTAATTACCAAAGAATTTTTAAACACAGTTACCAGTTTAAAAGTATCACACAACTATATAAGATTTCACTGATGCTTAATAACACAATCCAAACAAGCATAACACCAATAAACTAAACATATCCATTCAACAGTTACGTAAAAAATTTTCAAGTATAATGAAACAGGATAAACACTTAAATAACCTTTATAGGTGCCTGGGTGGCTCAGTCAGTTAAGAATCCAATACTTGATTTTGGCTCAGGTCATGATCTCTTTGTTCTTGGGATTGAGCTCCACATTGGGCTCCCCACTGACAGCAGGGCCTGCTAGGGATTCTCTCTCTCCCTCTCTCTCTCTGCCCTTCCCCCACTCATGTGCACATGATCTCGAACTCTCTCTGTCTCTCTAAATAAATAAATAAACATTTAAAAATAAAATAAATAAATAAATAACCTTTAGTCGTAAAAAATCCTTGCTACACTTGTAAGAAACAGCACAACTTACATGGGGCTTAATCACTTGAAGAAAAAAAAAAAACAAGAAGGGCTATGAATCTAAATTAAAACTAAGCTGGAATACTTATCTCATATAAAACCCAACTGCACATGCAATATTTCAGAATGAAATATAATTTACATCTGAGGAAAGTGATAGATGGGTTTTTCTACTACTAAAATATACTTAACTTCTGACATTTACTAAGATCACCAACTCTAGGAACTGTGACATTAAATATAGATCAGAGGGGCACCTGGGTGGCTCGGTCGGTTAAGTGTCCGACTTCGGCTCAGGTCGTGATCTCACGGTCCGTGAGTTCGAGCCCCGCGTCAGGCTCTGTACTGACAGCTCAGAGCCTGGAGCCTGTTTCAGATTCTGTGTCTCCCTCTCTCTCTGCCCCTCCCCTGTTCATGCTCTGTCTCTCTCTCTGTCTCAAAAATAAATAAATGTTAAAAAAAAAATTAAAAAATTAATAAAAAAATAAATAAATAAATACAGATCAGATACAAACCTGTTTTTGATGAACTTTTAGAGGTAATGATGTATTAAAAGAATTAGAGTCAGAAAAGCACTTTCCATAAAATTTTTTTTTAATGTTTATTTACTTTTCAGAGACAGAGTGTGAGACGGGGAGGGGCAGAGAGAGGGGGAGACCGATAATCCAAATCAGGCTCCAGGTTCTGGGCTATAAGCACAGAGTCTGATGCGAGGCCCGAACCCAGAAACCACAAGATCACTACCTGAGCAGAAGTTGGACGCTTAACCGACTGAGCCACTCAGGCGTCCCAAAGCACTTTTGTTTTAGCAAATTCAATTCTAGTCTAGTCTAGTCTATTCCATTCCATTCTATTCTAAATAGGCTCCACACCCAATGTGGGGCTTGAACTCACAACACTGAGATTGAGTCGCATGCTCTACCAACTGAGCCAACCTGGTTCCCCAGAAACATGTTTTTAAATTCTTTCATTTCCTTTTCATTCTCTCATTCCATCTCTTCCACATAAAGCCTAGTAAGTGCTTAAAAACATGTAAAATAAAAATGATATTTCATGTTGAAATGTCTAAGAAGCTAAACTCAGAGCAATCATCAGCTCTCAATTTAGCTTTTTAAATACAAAATTAACATGAGCACAATAAGCTCTTGTTTTTTCTTATGATTCAGGAAGTAATTCAAATAGCCGGGGTCACTTCAGATTTTTTTTTAAGTTGTATTTATTTATTTTGAGAGAGCAGCCGAACAAGCGAGTAGGGGGAGGGGCACAGAGAGAAGAGACAAGAATCCCAAGCAGGTTCTGCTCTGTGCTGTCAGCACAGAGCCCAACACGGGGTTCCAACTCACAAACTGTGAGATCATGACCTGGCCAAGATCAAGAGCTGGACGTTTAACTGACAAAGCCACCCAGGTACCCCACCTTCAGATTTTTTAAAAAAAAACATATTTGAGGGGCGCCTGGGTGGCGCAGTCGGTTAAGCGTCCGACTTCAGCCAGGTCACGATCTCGCGGTCCGTGAGTTCGAGCCCCGCGTCAGGCTCTGGGCTGATGGCTCGGAGCCTGGAGCCTGTTTCCGATTCTGTGTCTCCCTCTCTCTCTGCCCCTCCCCCGTTCATGCTCTGTCTCTCTCTGTCCCAAAAATAAATAAAAAACGTTGAAAAGAAAAAAAAAAAATTAAAAAAAAACATATTTGTTAGGCTTTTAATTTCCGTATAAAAAGAAAACAGGCAAGAATAAAGAATGTGACCTCCTAGAAAATCCATGACTAAAACAAAAAGCAGTATGAAATAATGATATATGCTAAAGAGCACTTCACCTGACATAAAGTAGGTATTACATAAATAGCCTTTTCCTTTACAAATTTTTGCTCAACCTTGCTCAAATTTTGCTGGGAAATATTTCATTGCCAAGTCAGTATTTTTCAAAATTTAGTTTTTCCTCAAGCACAATAATAGCATTTATACACAATTTAAATTTATTCTATTTTTCTTTATTGTTCTGGCATCTGTTCTGTTTGTGCTCCCTGGATTCTTTCTTCTGCTTCTCAAAGTATGCTTGTTTGTCTACAGAGTTAAAAGTGTCCTATCCGAGCTTTCTGCTACCCCACTATTGCTATGACAAAGATAAAATACAGACATGCCCAGACTAATAACCCAAATCTAGTCAGGATCCATAGAAAGGAATATTTATATCTTTTACAGATTACTTAGGCTTTATTCTTGATACCCTCATATTTTAGGAGTAGGGAGAATTTATGTTGCAAACTGCAAAAGAAAATGTCAAATGTCTGACCATTTGTTTTAAACAGTTTGTGAACATATTACTAAGGCTATAGGAAGAATTATGTTGTCACAATCAGAAAAAAAGGAAACTTGTGAGTTTTCCAAAACATTTTACAGCACTTAAAAAAAATCCAGTATCTTTTTACATTATATACAAATCACATATTAGATAGAAACAATTTTTGATTTATTATGTACCCAAATAATTAAACACAACGGCACAAAAAATAACTTACATGTTTTTATTTTTTTTAATTTAGTTACTTGAGTGTTACTAATATATAGAATTTTAAAGCAGGAAAGGGCCGAAACATTATCACATCTAAAATTCAGGGTTTTACTGAGAGAACCGAGGCTCGTAAGAAATCTCTAGATAACCCACATTAACTTAGAAGAGAACTCCACTCAGTCTCTGAATGATCACAATACTCCTTTCTCTACCTAGTTTATGACTGTTTCAATATATTTATTATCCTTCCTATAAAATCACAAGTTTCTTTACTAAGTGATGTTCCACTCAAATGTAAAGTTGGTAGATTTGAACCATCAAATCTATGAAAGGCAATAAAGTTAGCAAAGTGGTGAGAAGACCAGAAAATAAAGACACCTGCCTATAATTTGGAAAATAAGATATAAAGCAGGAAAAGGCTCAAAAATATATACACACAACAAGAAAAAAACATGATTCAATATAACAATATACACATACTTCCTACCAAAAAGATCAACTGTATTATATTGGAGTTCTTAGATTTTCGTTCAACTTATTTTTTTTAAATACCACTATGAAGCAGTATTTCAGAAAATTTATAGAAATTCTATTAAGAAATAGGAATAGTAGTTGGGGTACCTGGGTGGCTCAGTTGAGCATCCAACTCTTGGTTTCAGCTCAGGTCATGATCTCACGGTTATTCAGTTTGAGCCCCACATCAGGCTCTGCGTAGCCTGCTCAGGATTCTTCTCTCCCTCTCTCTCTCTGCCCCTACCCTGCTCACACTCTCTCTCTCTCAAAATAAATAAATAAACTTTAAAAACAAAAAAGGAATAGTGGAATGATCCCTTATGCTTCTCTTTGATGACAGTTGTTAACAAAAGGCATAAATTTAAAAATATTAGTTCACATTAGAATCTCACTGTGAGCTATATTAAAAATAACTACTAAATAATCTTGCAGTGAGTTTTTCTCAGGCTATACTAATACTCTTGGATAAGTCCAAGAGATAATTATTTTTCATAAATTTTCATCTATACCAATATAGGACTATAATAATATTTCAGTAATTACATAAAACCCAAACTTGAACAATATAAAATATACATTTTATTAAAGTCACTTAAGTCACATAAGCAAAATTCCTAATGAAACTGCAATACATTGGTAATGTACAAGCCTAAAACACAAGACAAATGAAGCCAGGGATGGTAGGATACAACATGTCATTTCCTAGTATCAAAGAAGAATAAGGAAAGGGAATAACAAAGACAGTCCCTGGCACATCACATGCTTTCACATAAACATGAGGCCTGACAAAAAATGTATCTTCCAGGGGCGCCTGGGTGGCGCAGTCGGTTAAGCGTCCGACTTCAGCCAGGTCACGATCTCGCGGTCTGTGGGTTCGAGCCCCGCGTCAGGCTCTGGACTGATGGCTCGGAGCCTGGAGCCTGTTTCCGATTCTGTGTCTCCCTCTCTCTCTGCCCCTCCCCCGTTCGTGCTCTGTCTCTCTCTGTCCCAAAAATAAATTTAAAAAAAAAAAAAAAAATGTATCTTCCACAAGTATTTTATTTTTTTTAATTTTTTTTTTTTCAACGTTTTTTATTTATTTTTGGGACAGAGAGAGACAGAGCATGAACGGGGGAGGGGCAGAGAGAGAGGGAGACACAGAATCGGAAACAGGCTCCAGGCTCCGAGCCATCAGCCCAGAGCCTGACGCGGGGCTCGAACTCACGGACCGCGAGATCGTGACCTGGCTGAAGTCGGACGCTTAACCGACTGCGCCACCCAGGCGCCCCCACAAGTATTTTAAAAATCCTGCATCCCACAATATAATAACTCTGCCTACCACTCACCGATTAGAAACAACTGCTTAAAAGGATGAGATATTTTAGGCTACACAATATTTAAGCTGAAAATCGATTTCTAATATCTTAGCGTACTTTATTATCCATCAAATTCAAGATGCAGGGGCACCTGGGTGGCTCAGTTGCTTGAGCATCTCTTCATTTTGGCTCAGGTCAAATGGGATCAAGCCCCACGTTGGGCTCCACACTGAGTATGGAGCCTGCTTAAGATTTTCTCTCTCCCCTTTGTCCGTCTCCCTGCTTGCACTGTTTCTCTCTCTAAAATAAAATTTTTAAAAAGTACTTTCAATATTTAAAAAAATTAAGTACACAATAAGCAGCTGATACTTATTTTACCTTACTTTTTCTGATTAAACTCTCTGGTAAGGGCCAGACCTTAACATAAATATTAGTTACATATCTCCATGTCAGCACTTTATGCTTGTAAATGTTGTACTCCCTTCATAATGTTTCATTCATTCATTCACTCATTCAGTATAACTTAAATGACCAACACCTATAGAAAAAAGGTGAATATAACTCAGGCTTTGCCCTTCAAGTTTGCACGAACAAAGGACATATGGATGTGAACAAAGTTATAATAAAATGTAATAAATGTTGTAATTGATATACTTATTGCTAAGTGAGCTTAGAGGAAGAAGCAATGCTCTGGGTACATATCACTCAGGCATCCCATTTATCAGAACTTATCCAAGTAAAGCAATTTCTGAAATTGAGAAAACTGATTCCTAATTTCTAAGCAAAGCTAAGAGGTATCTTTTACCCTAGCATCTATTATCAAAATATTTTAATACTCTAATCAATATTACAGAAGTATGTTTCAAAATACTTACATTTCCTTAACAATCTTTCCTATAGCACTGTCCACATGCCCACATGACTTTTTATTTTATTTGTACTTTAGCGAGAGAGAGAGTGTGTGTGTGTGTGTGAGTGGGGGAGAGGGGCAGAGGGAAAGAGAGAAAAAGAATCTCAAGCAGGCTCCATGCTCAGTCAACATGAAGCCCGGCATGGTGCTCAATCTTAGGACCACAAGATCATGACCTGAGCCGAAATCAAGAGTTGGACCCTCAACCAAACCACACAGGCTTTGCCAGTCACCCAGCCACCTTCAAAATTTTGCTTTTTTTTTTTTTTTAAAGTAGGCTCCATGCCCAGCATAGAGCCCAATGCAGGGCTTGAACTCATGACCCTGAAATGATCAAGACCTGAGTTGAGGGTCGCCTGGGTGGCTTAGTTAAGTAAGCATCTGACTTTGGCACAGATCACGATCTCACAGTTTGTGGGTTCGAGCCCAACATCAGGTTCTGTGACAACAGCACAGAGCTTGGTTGGGATTCTCTCTCTCTCTGCCCCTCCCTGACTCGTGCTTTCTCTTTCAAATAAATAAATAAACTTAAAAAAAAAGAAAGTGGGAATGCAAGCTGGTGCAGCCACTCTGGAAAACAGTATGGAGGTTCCTCAAAAAACTAAAAATAGAACTACCTTACGACCCAGCAATTGCACTATTAGGCATTTATCCACAGGATACAGGTGTGCTATTTCAAAAGGACACATGCACCCCCATGTTTATAGCAGCCCTATCGACAATAGCCAAAGTATGGAAAGAGTCCAAATGTCCACTGATGGATTTATGGATAAAGAAGGAGTGGTGTATTTGTATGTATATGTGTGTGTGTGTATATATGTATATGTATATGTATATTTGTATGTATATGTGTGTGTATATGTATATATACATATATACACACACACACATATACATACAATGGAGTATTACTCAGCAATCAAAAAGAATGAAATCTTGCCATTTGCAACTACGTGGATGGAAGTGGCGGGTATTATGCTAAGTGAAATTAGTCAGTCAGAGAAAGACAAAAATCATATGACTTCACTCATATGAGGACTTTGAGACAAAACAGATGAACATAAGGGAAGGGAAACAAAAATAATATAAAAACAGGGAGGGGGACAAAACAGAAAAGACTCATAAATATGGAGAACAAACTGAGGGTTGCTAGAGGGGGGTGTGGGAGGGGGGATGGGCTAAATGGGTAAGGGGCACTAAGGAATCTACTCCTGAAATCATTGTTGCACTATATGCTAACTAATTTAGATGTAAATTTTAAAAAATAAAACAAGTTAAAAACAAAGAAAGAAAGAAAGAAAGAAAGAAAGAAAGAAAGAAAGAAAGAAAGAAAGAAAGAAAAAAAGAAAAGGAAAGGACGTGAGCTAAGATTAAGAGTCGGATACTTAAATGACTGAGCCACCCAGGCATTCCATATTTTCAAACAACTTCAAACTTTATTTCAAGAGCACTAGTTTTTCATGGAATTCTTTTTTTTTTTTTTTAAGTTTATTTATTTATTTTGAGAGAGAGTATGCACATGCAAGCAGGAGACGGGCAGACAGAGAGGGACAGAGAGAATCCCAAGCAGGCTCTGCACTGTCAGTGCAGAGCTCAACACAGGGCTTGAAACCACAAACCGTGAGATCATAACTCGAGCCAAAATCAAGAGTCAGAGGCTTAAATGACTGAGGCACCCAGGTGTGCCATTCATGGAATTCCTAAGAATGGACTTCAGGCTTAAAAAATCTCAACATTTCTTCATTTAACATTCATATCTGTAAATCTGGTATGTGATACACCCTTTCCGATTTAGGAAACTTGGAAGCCAGGTTGAAAAAAGTTTGCTCATGCACTTAAGCATAAAACAAACAGCACAAAGAATGACTTTAATACACACACACACACACACACACACACACACACACACACACACACACACACAGACTGTGCTAGTACTCAGAGATACAAGTCATCTAAGCAGAACCCTTTTCAGGTATTTTCCTCTTTTCTAAGTTAACTACACAGTATTTATTATATTCTGTAATTTTAAAATCACAGCAATGTGATTCTATGGGATTAAACTGAACCATATAATCAGAAGAAACAAACTCTACTTGATTATGTTTTAAAAGATGGAAAAATAGATAACAGGTCTAGCCACAATGCACAAGAGCAGCACACATTTTACAGACTGGACTACTAGGTATAGCCCAAAGTCACCCCAAAACCATATTCAAAATAAAACTGGGTCTTCTAATCAACACACTATTTTATCATAATCACTTCTCATTTGTATTATAAATTGTTATTAACCAAATAACCCATAATTTGTGTATCAATACAAATCCTGTTTAAGGAGGTCGTAGAGTACCAAAACTAACTTTTTGTATATGGTGGAGGGGGAGAGACTTAGCAGGAAATCTATAACTATACCACCCAGGTCATTTCATAGACCTTTGCAAGGAAAGAGAGAAATAAAACGATCAGATCATCACATTTTTAACTAATGTATGTTACAACATAATTAAAATGACCACATTTTAGGGCACAAATTGAGACAGCATCAACATACAAGTATGATAACTGAAACAGTAAAATACAATACCTCAATTTGGATCTACTCTAGAAAAAGTAGTGTATATATATACATAGTTGATTAAACAGATTTCTGTTAAAAGTACTTAAGATGACCACTTATACACAGCATGAGATCTCCTGGCTGCAGGCCCTTTGTTGAGAGCTTCAGGTCTCATTTGTATCATTTGAATATCTATAGTATTTTATCTATAAAGCACCATATCACATTTTCCTCCTATGAAATGACTTGCACACATCTTACAGCCCCTATTAGATCTATGTTTGATTTATGTTTCTACCACCCACAGCCTAAACTAGGTAACTTTTAACTAACAGTCAATAAATAAGTTTATGGATGACTAAACAGCATGCACTCACATGCTCTCTCTCTCACACATGCATAAACACAACAAAAAAGGAGGAGTGGGGGAGAGCTAGGAATTTAGCTTTGCCACAAACTCAACATGAATTATGTCACAGATCAAATAAAAATCTAATGATGTAATAGAAATGTGGTATCCAAGCCAAAAGCAGCTAGAATCTCGACTTTTCCTTTTGGTAGTTACACTGTATTTGGAATATAATACTAAATTTATTTCGAGGTGGTCACTAAAAACTTAGGAAGGCTGAAAGACTGCTATTATTTCATGATACTGATAAAGAATGGGGAATTAAAAAATATCTGAAGTTAACGGTCATAAAAATTTACATAAATTGCTGTCAGTAATATTCTTACCTTAAAAAAAAAACCCTAAATGTATCTTCTTACCTCCTTCAAATCAAAGCAAGAGATTTTATAACTTAAAAGTACTTTTTTCTACAATGATCATTACATTTTAATATGGAAAATAAGTTAATTTAATATTTATTTACATGTGCAAAACACTTTAAGTTACATAGTATTTATTATATGATTAGTAATTAATAATTTTATATCTGATTAAAAATAATTATTCATCCATTAATATCTTTCTTAAGCATCTGTACATCTGATCACACTTTTAATTTTTAACATTTATTTATTTTTGAGACAGAGAGAGACATAGCATGAACGTGGGAGGATCAGAGACAGAGGGAGACACAGAATCCCAAACAGGCTCCAGGTTCTGAGCTGTCAGCACAGAGCCCGAAGCGGGGCTTGAACTCACGAGCGATGAGATCAGGACCTGAGCCGAAGTCGGACGCTTAACCGACCAAGCCACCCAGGCGCCCCAAGCATCTGTACATCTGTACTTAAGCATAAGTACAAAAAATAAACATTACTAAACAGTAGCCAGGATGCCTCCCTGTGAGGAACAAAAGTTATAGAAAAATAAACAAATATACTCATAAAAAGGAAGACAGAACAAATCAAATACCAGTGGTACAGATGAGCAATTTAAAAGTTCTGAGGAAGGTGTAGGTAAATTTTTAAAGAAGTAGAACTTGAACTGTACATTAAAAGATGATCAAGATTTAAGATAAACAACTCAGAATACAAACTGCTCATGGTATATTCAGCAACCAGATGATCATTCTGGGTGAAAAAGACACTTATATTGGGAAACGGAACAAAGTTTACAGAAACAGACTAGAATTAATTTACAGAGAATCGTGAAAGCCAAGTTAAGAAATGTGGCTTACAATCATTAATTGAGGACTTTAGAAAAATAAGCTGACATGAAAAAGTAAGCATTTAAGGAACAGTCATCTTGTAGCAGTCCATAGGATAGCTTTAATGATAAATGGAAAGGAAGCTGGGAAACCTATTAGGAGGTGAACAATAAATCAGGGTTATATCAATAGGAAAAACACAAAAGGAATAGATTTACCAATTACAGCAAGCAAGACAAAGTCTAATAGAGAATACTCCAAGATTTTGTATCTATGTACCCCTAAACAACAGAAAGAAAAAAGTACAAGGTCTGAGTCAGTCAGGTCTGGCTCAAATCTATGCTGTGTAACTTTAAATTTTTTTTTTTTTAACGTTCATTCATTTTTGAGAGACAGAGAGAGACAGACTGTGAGTGGGGGAGAGGTAGATAGAGAGGGAGACACAAAATCTGAAGCAGGCTCCAGGCTCTGAGCTGTCAGCACAGAGCCCAACATGGGGCTCGAACTCACGAACAGCGAGATCATGACCTGAGCTGATGTGACGCTTAACTGACTGAGCCACTCAGGCGCCCCTATGCTGTGTAACTTTAAAGAAATAATTTAACTTCTCTGAGCCTTAGTTTCCTCAGATATAAATAGATATTTACTTTGGGTTTTGAGAAGATTAAAAAAGAAAATGCATATAAAGCATATATGCACCTGGGACACCCCAGGCACTAAACAAATGTGATTTCTGCCTTTCTCCCCTGGCTCCCTATTCTTTATCCCTTAACAATTCTGTCTGAGAAATGAGCAGTACAGTAGGTGATCTGTCTACAAACTGTCATTTTAGAGTTAATATAATTGAGTTAATGAGAAATTAAAAGTATTAATGACATAAAACCAGCTACCTTCACTGTTGGCACCAGAAGACAGATCTATTGACCCATAAAATACATAAAAAGTAGTGGGAAATCAGGACTCTTCTTTAAAGATATATCCTCTACTAAATATACAACAGAGGATTGGCTTCAAAATTTAAAAACATTTAAATTTGACTGTTGCCTTAATATAAAAAGGGCAATCCATTTTAAAAGAAAACATTTTTTTAGCATATATACCAAATTCTAGACTAGAATGAGGACCTTTCCATTAGAGAAGGAAAATTAATGATATACATTTCTTCTTCTAACCAGACTAAATGTAAGAAAACTTCAGACACAGCAATAAGTTTACTCACCTTCCATGGGCATGGAAATTTAGACGTAAAAACTGGTCCTCATGTGAAATTGCTCTTTTGGCACGCTGGTGTTTTTGGTGTAATGAATCCACATCATAAGATAATCCTTCATAATGTCTAATGTATTTATTTAAAGGATTTCCATATTGACCTATAAAAAATAAACAGTTTGAATTAGTATCATAATGAAGGTCCATTTTAGTCCTAATACGATTCCATGATTATTCAAATATCTATAAATATGTATGAAACAACTGTCTCACTAATGTTAGTACTTTATTTTCACATACATTTTTCTAAAAATTTATTGTAATGGGAATTTCAACCATACACAAAAGTTTGAAAGTTAGCCACAAGTTTGTCTTTGATGTCTTTTATCAGGTTAAGTTTTTTGTTTTTTTTTTTTAATTTTTTTTAACGTTTATTTATTTTTGAGACAGAGAGAGACAGAGCATGAACAGGGGAGGGGCAGAGAGAGAGGGAGACACAGAATCCGAAACAGGCTCCAGGCTCTGAGCAGTCAGCACAGAGCCCGATGCGGGGGGCTCGAACTCACGGACCGCGAGATCATGACCTGAGCCGAAGTCGGCCGCTTAACCGACCGAGCCACCCAGGCGCCCCAGGTTAAGTTTTTTATTAATACTTTATAGATAAAAACTATCAGGGACAGATGCTGACCTGTCACCTGCTCTTTCTACACCTAGTAAGTTGATTCCATGGATTTTTTTAGCTTATTAACGTGACAAAGTTGACTGATTTTTTTTTAATTTTTTTAATGTTTATTTATTTATTTATTTATTTTTAATTTTTTTTCAACGTTTTTTATTTATTTTTGGGACAGAGAGAGACAGAGCATGAACGGGGGAGGGGCAGAGAGAGAGGGAGACACAGAATCGGAAACAGGCTCCAGGCTCCGAGCCATCAGCCCAGAGCCTGACGCGGGGCTCGAACTCACGGACCGCGAGATCGTGACCTGGCTGAAGTCGGACGCTTAACCGACTGCGCCACCCAGGCGCCCCAATGTTTATTTATTTTTGAGGATAGAGTGTGAGTGGGGGAGGGGCAGAGAGAGAGGGAGACACAGAATCTGAAGCAGGTTCCAGGCTCTGAGCTCTCAGCACAGAGTCCAATGCAGGGCTCGAACTCAAGAACCGTGAGACCATGACCTGAACCGAAGTTGGACCCTTAGCGGAATGAGCCATTCAGGTGCCCCCAAATTGACTGATTTTCTAATATTAAACCAACCTGCATTACTGAAATAAACCCCACTTGGTTACAATGTACTATGTTTTACAATATTGTGGGATTTGACTTGCTAATATAACTTTGTTTAGAATCTTTGTTATCTATGTTCATGAGAGACACTGGTCTGAAGTTTTCTATTTTTTGTACTATCTTTGCCAAGTTTTGATATCAGAGTAAAAGAGGAGTTGGAAAATATTACCTCTTTTTCAACTTTGTGGACACACTCATATAGCACTCGTATTTGTACCTCCTTAAATGTTTGGCAGAATTCAGCAGTAAAGCCATCCTGGCCTAGACTTCTCTTTGTGAAAAGGTTATTAACTATAATTTCAATTTCATATATAAAGAGCTATTCACATTATCTACTTCTTAAATGAGCTTTGCAAGAATTTGTCCATTTCACCTAAGATGTTTAAGTTATGTTAATAAAATTGTCCAAAATTCCCTTATTATGTTTTTACACCTTTTTGAATCTGTAGTGATATTACCTCTCTCATTCCTGATATTGGTAATCTATATCTTGTCTCTTTCATTCCTGATCAGTATAGCTAGAGATTTATTGATTTTATTTATATTTAAAAAAAAAAACAACAACCTTTATTTCCTTTGATTTTCCCTAATTATCTTTGTTTTCTATTTATTGATTTTCCCTTTGGTCTTCATTATTTATTTAATGCTTACTTTGAGTTTAACTACTCTTCTTTTTTGTTGCATGAGGTAATGCCACTGATTCAAGACTTTGCTTCTTCTCTAATCCAGATGTTTAGTACTATAAATGTACCCTTAATAAACAGCTTTAGCAGCATCCCACAAATTCTGTTATGCTGTTACCATTTTATTCTATTCAGTATACTTTCTAATTTCCATTTTGATCCATGTACTATTTATAAGTCTGTTACTTATTTTCGAATACTAAGGATTTTCTCAATTATCTTTTTGCTATTGACTTCTAATTTACCCCACTACAGCCAGAAAACATGCTTTGTATATCAATACTTTTAAATACATAGTTATTTTATGACCCAGAATATGATATTTACAATATTCCATGTGCACTTGAAAAGAATGTGTATTCTGCTGTTAATGGTGAGTGTTCCAGAAATGTCAATCTCTGCTCTTCTTGAGTATTCTATAAATTTCAACCAGGTCAAACTGGTTGATGGGATTGTTCAAGTCTTTTATATCCTTACTGATTTTTCTACCTACCTGTTGTATTATCAAGAGAGGGGTACTGAAATCTGTCTATGACTGTGATCTTCTGTTTTTCCCCTGCAACTGTTTGCTTTGTTGATTTTTGAAGCTCTGTTATTACATGCATAAATGTTCATGATTATCATGCCTTTTGGATCAATTCATCCTTTATCATTAACAAATGATCTTCAGGGTGCCTGGGTGGCTCAGTCAGTTAAGCGTCCAACTTTGGCTCAGATCATATCTCACGGTTTGTGAGTTTGAACCCTGCATCCGGCTCTATGCTGACAGCTCAGAGCCTGGAGTCTGTTTCAAATTCTGTGTCTCCCTCTCTCTCTGCCCCTCCCCCTGCTCATGCTCTGTCTCTCTGTCTCTCTCAAAAACAAATAAACATTAAAAATTAAAAACAAAAACAAAAACAAATGATCTTCTTTATTCTTTGCAATAGTCTATGTCCTAAAATCCACTTTGATATTAAAATGGCCACTATCTTTTTTTTTTTTTGGACTAGCATAGTGTATCTTTTTCCATCCTTTACTTTTAACCTATCTGTATCTTGATATTTAAAGTGAAGTTGTCATAAGCAGCATATAATTGGGTCTTGCTTTTTTTCTTTAAGTGATCTCTATGCCCAACATAGGGCTTGAACTCACAACCCTGAAACCAAGAGTTACATGTTCTACCAACTGAGCTGGCCAGGCGCCCCTTGGGTCTTGCTTTTTATCCAATCTGATAATCTTTGCCTTTTAATTAGGATGTCTAGATCATTTACATTTAAAGTAGTTACTAATGGGGCACCTGGGTGGCTCAACTGGTTAAGCACTGACTTCAGCTCAGGTCATGATCTCACCGTTCTTGAGTTCAAGGCCCATGTCAGGCTCTGTGCTGACAGCTCAGAAACAGAAGCCTGCTTCTGATTCTGTGCCTCCCTCTCTGCCCCTTTCCCACTCGTACTCTGTACCTCTCTCTCAAATATAAATAAAAACATTAATTTTTTTAAAAATAAAAGTTACTAATATGGGTAGATCTAAGTCTATCAATGTTATTTCTATTTGACTCATCTGCACTTTGTTCCTTTTTCTTTCTTTTGTACTATTTTTTATGATTTCATTATTATCTCTTCATTGGCTTATTAGCAAAACTCTTTGGCTATTTCAGTAGTTGCTTTAAGGTTTATAGTACACCTCATTAACTTATCCCTGCCTACCTTCAAGTGATATTATAACATGTCAGGTGTAAGAACCTAACATTAATATACTTCCATTTCTGTCCTTCTGGCCTTTAGGTTACTGCTATTGTATATTTTACTTACATATATATTATAAACCCCACAATATATTGTTGTTGTTTGGGTTGAAATAATTATTTTATTAAATTTTTGGAAACAGTGAGAGACAGAGTGCTAGCAGGGGAAGGGGAGAAAAAGAGGAAGACACAAAATATGAAGCAGGCTCCAGGCTCCAAGCTGTCAGCACAGAGTCCAACAGGGAGCTCAAACCCATCAACCATGAGATCATGACCTGAGCCAAAGTCAGATGCTTAAATGACTGTGCCATTCAGGTGTCCTGAAATAATTACCTTTTAAGGAGGTTTAAATAACAAGAAAAAAAATCTCCTTTAATCATCATTTTCAGGGTTCTTTATTCCTTTATGTGAATCCATATTTCCATCTAGTATCATTTTCCTTCTGGATGACTTCCTCTAATATTTATTCTGCTGGTGAAAAACTCTTCCAGCTTTTCTATGTCTGAAGTCTTTATTTTGTCTTCATTTTTGAAAGATATTTCCATGAAGCATAGAATTATAGGCTGACAGGTTCATATATTTTTCTTTAAATACTTTTAAGATGTTGCTCCACCATCTTTTCAATTGTATTCCTTCTGACAAGAAATCTGTCATCCTCATCTTCGCCTCTGAATATAATGTGTCTTTACCCTCTCTAGTTTTTTAAGATTTTCCTCTTTACCACTGGCTTTGAATAGTTTGATTACCATGTGGTTTGGTTTCTCCATATTTCTTGAGCTTTGTAACAGTGAACTTCTTGGATCTGTGGCTGGACACTTTTTCAACCATTATTTCTTCCAGTTTTGTCGTCGTTGTGTTGTTGTTGAACTCTCTCCATCCTTCTCCAGAAGGATTCCAATTACAAGTATATCAGGTCATTCAAACCCTTCCCACAGTCCACTAGTGGTTTTTCATATTCATTAAAAATTCTTTTATCTCTTTTTATTTTGAATTGTTTCTACTGCTATGTCTTCTAGTTCACTAATATTCTGCAATATCTAATCTGCTGTTAATGTCATCCAGTGTACTTCCCATTGAAAACAGTATACTTTTCATCTCTATAAGTTAGATTTGTGTTTAATATTTTCTATGTCTCTACTTACATGAAATACAGTAATAACTCTTTTAATGCTCTTGTCTGTTAATTCTAATACCTGTGTCACTTCCAGGTTGGTTCCAATTGGTTGCTTATTCTTCTCACTATGGATTATTGTTTTCTTGCTTCAATGTATGCCTTATAATCTTTCACTAAATGGATCCCAGACATTACAAATTTCACTTTATTGGGTGGTAAGCAATTTTTGTATTTTTATAGATATTCTCAGGCTTTGTTGTAAGAGAAAGTACAGTTACTTGGAAACAGTTTGATCCTTTTGGGCCTTGCATTTTTAATTTGTTAGGTGGTTCTGGAGCAGTGCTCACTGTAGGGCTAATTATTCCCAACTAGTGAAGGAAGACTTTTCTGAGTAGTCTACCCCATTGCTCCACAAATTAAGAGTTTTCCCAGTCTGGCCAGTGAGAACAGGCACTATTTCCTGTCTTATGTGAACACAAGGCACTGTTTCTTTCCCTGGACTCAGACAGTTTCTTCACATGTATGCACTGATCAATACTCTGCCAAACACTAGGAGAACCCTTCGCAAATCTCAGGGATTCTCTCTCTATGCAGTGCTCTTCACTCTGATATTCTGTCTGTGAATTCTAGTTACTTTGGTCCTGCTTGAGTCTCAGTTTCATCTTCTCAACTCAGAGAGTTAGCTGGCCTCCACCTAGGTTTCCTCTCACATCACTGCAGATGGAAATTTTCTCAAGATAGAAAGTTGCAACCACCATACGTCTTGACTCATTTATTTCCCCTCTCTCAGGGATCACTGTCATTTACCATCTGGTGACCAGTCTTAAAAACTGTGGTTTCTCTGCTTTTTGGGTTTTTTTTTCCCTTGGTTTCCTTAGATTTTTCCAGGCAGGGGGATAAATCTGGTCCTGGTTTCTCCATCTTCACCATGAGTGAATCCTTAACAAACCAAAATTTCTTCTTAAAGAAAACTGCCCTCTTTTATAAAATAAAACATCAAGTATGTTTTCAAAAAGAAACTATAATGGTTTCTGTAATGTACTGCATGAAGCCTAAGTGTCCATCACTGAATTTTCTGTACATACAAGTCTGTGACTGGTCATTGTACAGTTAAGGACACAAATTCTTATGTCAAATGATCTGGGTTTAAATGCTGGAGAATGGTTGCAAAACAAGGTAAATATATTTAATACTACTGAACTGTATACTTAGAAATGGTTAAGGTAGTAAATTTTATGGTAAGCATTTTTTTACTAGAATAAAAAAACTATTCGGTTTAAATCCCATTACCTTTATTTATTAGCTTGTTTCCCTGAGCAAATGCAAGACTCAGCTTCAGTGCCCCATCCTTAAAACCAGAGAGAAGTAGGTGTGCCTGGGTGACTCAGTCGGTTAAGCATCCGACTTGGCTCAGTTAATGATCTTGCAGTTTGTGAGTTCGAGCCCCACGTCAGGCTCTGTGTTGACAGCTCAGAGCCTGGAGCCTGCTTCGGATTCTGTGTCTCCCTCTCTCTCTGCCTGTCACCTGCTCATGCTCTGCCTCTCAAAAATAAATAAACGTTAAAAAAGAATTTTTTTTTTTTTTTTAACTGGAAAGAAGTAGAATACCTCTCTCTCAAGGCTGTTTGGATTATGATTTAAGCCATGGGTGGCAATTAGGAAAGTGCCTACAATACACTAGGCACAGTAAATAATTCTCCTCCTCCTCCTCCTTCTTTTTCTTCTTGTTCTTCTTCATCATCATCATCACCATCATCTCCTCCATCTCTTCCTCTACTTCCTCCTCCCACACTTGCCTTTGAGACCTACATACACTAATTGAGGCCATACTGAGGAATAAACACAGAACTGGATTTGCATCCTGACACTTCCTAGCAATGACTGCATGAGCCGGGTAATTTTTTAACTTTTTAAAAATCTTAGGTTTTTTATCTGTAAAATAGAGATAAGGGCTACCTTAAATGCATGTAAACTGCTTAGCACAAAGGCTGGCATTAAAGGATCATTTAATTTAAACTATTATTGAATCACTTCACTGTACTATTGAATGCACTGTTCTCAAGAGAAATGACAAGAATGGAATCCAAAACTATCTTTGCAACTAACAAAGAAAACACAGTGAAGCTAGGGTATAAGAGAGGATAAAGCCTACTAGTATGAAATGTTTAAAAATCAAGACTAAATAATGGAATCAAACATTATATTAAACATTTACCATATCCTTTAAAAAAAATTTTAAGTTTATACTTAGGTTTAAAAAAATACCCCACACAAGAGAAAATATCAAGAAGAAATCAAGAATGAGAAAGCTGTAGTATGAGAACTTTTGGGTGGTTTCTTTCATTTTGAAAATCAAATGTAGGATTTCCACTGGATTACTGAATTGTATTTAAGTGGACTGAATAGCCACAGCACAAACTTGGCTTTGCAAAGTTACTGCTTCCACTCCTTTTTCAGCACCAAAAAAGTCAACTTTTTAAGTCACAGTTCAGATAAAGTGTTCTGCCATTTCTGATAACTTAAAACAATAACCATGGCTATTTCAGTGACATGTGATAAAAGCTCATTTATTTGCATGGATGGAACACTCCTGAGTTATTAAACAGTCATCTTTTCTCTGTCCCACACACAAAGGAATTTTCTAAGGCAAGATAATGTTTACTTTCATTGGCAAAGAATCGGACTAATGATTTTTCTGGATCTTTAAAATGGAGATAAAACACAATTCACAGATTTTAATGGGTCAAATTAAAAAATGCTACCCAGGAAGGGCGCCTGGGTGGCTCACTAGGTTGAGCGTCTGACTTTAGCTCAGGACATAATCTCACAGTTCATGGGTTTAGGCCCTGCATTGGGCTCTGAGCTGACAGCTCAGAGTCTGGAGGCTGCTTCAGAGTCTGTGTCTCCCTCTCTCTCTGCCCTTCCTCCCCTGCTCATGCTTGCTCTCTCTCTCTCTCTCTCTCTCTTAAAAATAAATAAAAACATTATTTAAAAAAATGCCATCCAGGAACACATGGTTACCAAGTCCATCTTCTTATCATCTTCTACACAAGACCCATGTTTTTGGGTTAGCTATGGCTAAACACCAGTATTTATTATATAATCCCAGTAATAAAAAAAGAAAAAAAAAACACTGAAGATAATGTATTGAAACGGAATTATGTAATTTATCTCCCCCCAATACTTAATAAAACAAAGGGGGATCTGTTGGGGGGAAAAAGCTTATAAAAAACAGCACACCCTCCCATATTAAAAAAAAAATTCTTGGGGCACCTGGGTGCCTCAGTTGGTTAAGTGTCTGACTCTCAATTTCAGCTCATGTCATGATCTCTCAGTCCTGAGATGGATGGCTCCGCACTGGGTGTAGAGCCTGCTTGAGATTCTCTCTCCCTCAGGGCACCTGGATAGCTCAATTGGTTAAGTGTCAGACTTCTGCTCAGGTCATGATCTCAGTGCCGTGAGTTTGTTGGAGCCCCACATCCGGGCTTTGGACTGTCAGCATAGAGCCTGCTTTGGATCCTCTGTCTCCCTCCCTCTCTGTACCTCCCCTGCTCCTGCTCTCAATGTCTCTCAAAAGTAAATAAACATTAAAAACAAATTCTCTCTCCCTCTCCCTCAGCCACTCCCCTACTCACTAATCACTCTCTCAAAAAAAAGTTAAAAACAAATTCCTCAAGAACTGAAACCAAGTAAGAAAAGAATATAACCAGTGTGTGCTGAAGTGACCTAATACAGGCTCGTAAGCACCTGATCTCTTCCCAAATCTGTAACCAATGACATTATGTTGGTAGCTTGAAATTAGCCATGGGCGGGGGGGGGGGGGGGGGGGTGGATATTTACAACACTGAAATTAGAAAAGGCTACCAAACAGAGGATTTTTTTATTGTTGTATTCAAGAGACCCAGGGCACTAATACAACACTGAGAATAATCTAATGGCATAATCTCTCAAACAGGCAGCCAAGGAAACAATATTCTAATGAGAAAGTGGAAAAGCATAATACAGAACTGGATTTGCATTTTGACACTTCCTAGCAAATGACTCCTAGAACCAATGACACTTCCTAGCAATGACTCCTGATGCTGTCTGTCCCTAACACTCAGAAGTCATACAATTCACTTTTTTTTTTAATTCCAAAAGAGAACAGAGCCTTGGAATTCTCAAAGAGGTTGTATATAATCATGACCCCATGACTGGAGAAAAGCGGGTAAAACACAAATAATCAGCCCTTCTAACTACGGCTCAGAGACAAGTTATCCACATTATATCACAGCAAAAAGAACAACAGGACAGAGAAAAGCCACACAACCATAAATATCACATTGTCCAAATATACTAGAGCAAAAACAATGAAAGAAACAAAACAAAAAAAGTGCAAAACAGTAAATAATCTAATTAAGAAGTAAACAAAAAACATTTGGAAACAATCCTGGACAAACTAGAATCAGTCCTGGATAATATTTAGAAGATCTTATTAATTCTCTTCAGTACAACAACATTGTGGTTATATAGCAGAATATTTTGAATTTTTGGAGATATATTTTAAAGTACTTAGGGGTAAAGTGACATGCATAATTTTCACTGTAGTCTACGCAGGAAAAAAGGAAAAGGACTCAAATTATTAAACCAGTTTCCACTTCTGGCTATAATGGAGAAAAAGGGACTGAATTTAACCTATCCCCACCGTAAACAATTAGAAAACTAAACAAAACACATAAGAAGATAAGCAAAATGAGATGAGATCTACAACTGGCCCAACTTACTAACTACAAGCAGTGTCCAGGCCAATGTGTGGGGTGGAAGAACACAAACAGCCTGGTGTTCTCACTCAACTGAGGGGCCAAATAACTGAGTTCAGTGAGGCCAGGCATTCAGAATCTGTGGGTTAGAGGGTCAAGGGAAAGTTGAATAGAGAGAGCTGAGACCTTGTCCCTTTAAGTGTCTGGTTGAGTACTAATATGAACACGTGAGAGAATAAACTATGCCAGCCCAGAAAAATGAACCACACACAAAAGAAGTAAGAACAATCTTCAAAGCCAGTAAAGGGCTGAGAAGTGTTCATATTTCCACTATCCAGGGAAAAAAGACCTGCAATATATGAAGCATAGGTATAGCCCTCAAAAAACATCACCTTATTCATGGGGTAAAATTACCCATACACTAAAGGTGTTATGGACCTTACCCTAGCAAAGATTAAAGGCAATATTTCAAAGGATTAAACTGATTCCAAATAGTTGAACTATACACCAAAAAAATCAGACAGTATCTAAAGGAGAGACAAAATCTAAGTCACAAAAAAAAGTAAAAATCAGAATGATTTCAAAAACTACCATGCATGTAAAAAAAATCAGGAAACTATAAATATATTTTTCTGCATAACTGGGAAAAAATCAGACAATAGAGACAGAAATTACAGAGATGATGGAATTAGCATACAAAGAGGTTAAAACAGCTATTATAAATATGTTCTATATGTAAAAAGCATACAAGGAAACAAACATGAAGGGGGGGTTGAAAAGGTAAAAGATTTAACTATAAATCTACAGAACCAAGAAACTCAACAAATCTTAAGCAGAATTAAATATAAAAGAAAACCACACAGAGGCAAATCATAAGCAAATGGCTGAAAACTAGGGATAAAAAAACCCAAAGGAGCTAGAAAAAAAGACATTATATACAGAGGAACAAAAGTATAAATGACAGCATAATTCTACATAAGTCAGAAGATAATGCAGCAACATGTTTATAGTACTATAAGAACAAAAAACTTCTCAACCTAAGATTCTATATCCAGTGAAAATATCTCTCACAAATGAAGGTGAAGTGACATGACCACTTTTTCAGACATCAAACCTGCTAAATTATCACTAGTATACCTGCATTACAAGAAATGTTAAAGGAAGTTTTTCAGGCAGAAGGAATGATACCAGATGTAAATCTGTACTGACACAAAGAATAGTGCCAGAAATAATGAATATATGAGAAAATAAAAATAATTATTTTCTCCTTTTTTAATCTCTTTAAAAGTTAAATGACTAATATGGAACTGCATATGAAGCAAAACTGTTGCTAAAAAGTCTGTTATGTTGGTCAGGTCCTATTTTTCATGCAGCAATAGTAATTATGATGATTCGATTCAACTAGAAAGTGTCTTTGAATATTAACTGAAAAACATAGAACACAATATGATGCATCATTACTACATATTGTTAACCATGTGTGTAGGTCATAATGATGAATTAAAGATTGTTACATAAAAAAAAAAGTTAAATGACTATGAAAAAAAACCCACAATGTGGCATTTATGCCACAGATGCATATGCTGTGGCATTTATGATATAGAATTAAATGCTGTGGCATTTATGATATAGAATTAAAATAGATGATAATAGCCCAATGGAGAAGAGAAATGGAAGCGTGTATTATGTAAAGGTATATAATGATAAGTTATTGATATACATTGCACACCTTAGGAATAACTTCTAAAAAAAAAAATAGCTAACAGGCTTAACACATAAGCCAACAAAGATAAATGGAATCTTTTTAAAATAAATTAGTCCCAAAAAACTGCAGGAAAAGAAGGGGGTAAAAAACTAACAGAAAACAAATAGTATGGGGTGCCTGGATGGTTCAGTCAGTTAAACATTTGACTCTTGATCTCACAGGGTCGTGAGTTCAAGCCACACATTGGGCTCCATTGCTGAGTGTGGAGCATATTTAATTAAAAAAGAAAGAAAAGAAAACAGAAAACAAATATTATAATAGTAGTTTTAAACTCAACCGTATCAATAAATACATTAAATGTAAATGATCTAAACCAATAAGTAAACATGAGACAGTCATTTTCTTTCTTTCTTTTTTTTTTTTTTAATTTTTTTTTTAACGTTTATTTATTTTTGAGACAGAGAGAGACAGAACATGAACGGGGGAGGGGCAGAGAGAGAGGGAGACACAGAATCGGAAGCAGGCTCCAGGCTCTGAGCCATCAGCCCAGAGCCCGACACGGGGCTCAAACTCACGGACCGTGAGATCGTGACCTGAGCCGAAGTCAGACGCTTAACCGACTGAGCCACCCAGGCACCCCGAGACAGTCATTTTCTTATTTTTACAAAAAAAGAAAATATAACTACAGGTTGTACAAAGACATTTTAACACAAAAATAAAGATGAGTTAAAGTAAAAAGAATGGGAAAAGTTATATCATCCAAACAATACGAAGAAAGCTGAAATGGCTATGGTATTATCAAAGTAAACTTCAAAACAAAAAACTTATGAGTAAAGAAAGATGTTTCCCAATTCATCAAAAGGACATAACTATCTTAAATGTGTATCACATAACAGAGCTTCAAAACACATGAAGAAAAAGTTGGCAGAACTGAAAGAAGTTGTAATTATTAATTATAATTATAGTTGGAAATCATTAACAGTCCACACTGAACTAGGAGACAAAAAAAAATAAAAATACAAAAAACTTGACCACTATCAAACAATTTGATCCAATCATTCCACCAAACAACATTACACCAAACAACATTCCACCAAAACATTCCACCAAACAACAATACATTATTTTCAAGGACACATGGAATATTCACCAAGACAGACCTTAATTCTGGGCTATAAACCATGTTTCCATAAATTTTTAAAGGCTGAACTCATACAGTATGTTTTCTGACTATACTGCAAGTAAATCAGTAACAGATGTGTGGCCAAAACCCAAAATATTAGAAACTTAACACACATTTAATTAGCCCATTGGTCACAGAAGAAATCAAAAGGGATATCAGAAAGTATTCTGGGGGAGCCTGGGTGGCTCAGTCAGTTAAGCGCCCAACTTCAGCTCTGGTCATGATCTCACGGTTCGTGAGTTCGAGCCCCATGTCAGGCTCTGTGCTGACAGCTTGGAGACTGGATCCTGCTTTGGATTCTGTTTCCCTCTCTTTGTTCCTCCTCCACTCATGCTCTGTCTCTCTTTCTCTCTCAAAAATAAACAAAGATTAAAAAAAAATTTTTTTTAAGTATTCTGAATTGACTGCAAAGAGCTCAAGGGAATTTTATAGGCTGATGTAAATGTTCTATGTTATGGAAGTGGTTATACAGCTATGTACATTTCTCAAAATTAACTGTTGAATTTTATTGTATGGAAATTAAACCTCAATAAAGCTACTTAAAATTTTTTTAAGAAAAACGTTTAATCAAACTGGTAGGTATATGGGTATTTGGTCTTTCTTTTACCTTTCCCTAAATCATAAAATTTTCCAAAAAAAAAAAAAATCCAGGGACATCTGGGTGGTTCAGTTGGTTGAGCGTCCAACTTCGGCTCAGGTTGTGATCTTGCAGTTCCTGAGCTTGAGACCCACATCGGACTTGCTACTGTCAGTGCAGAGCCTGCTTTGGATCCTCTGCCCCTCTCTCACATTGCCCTTCCCCTGCTTGTGCTCTCCCAAAAATAAAACATTAAAAAAAAATTTTTTTTAAGTCCAGAATCAAAAACAAAGACAACTCAAATATTACAACTTGTCATCTTTAAGGAAAATTAATGAAATCAACATTCTACTCGCCTCCAAGAAACTACTAAGCAACCTGCAATGACTCATTATTCATAATTAACTACATTTTTGTTAATAAATAATTAATAATTAATTGTTAATAATAAGTAATAATCATTATTCATAATTGACTACATTTTTGTTAATAAGACATAAGTAGTAAAAAATGGGGGAAACAAAAAGATTAAATGACAACCAGTGATCACAGGTACCAAAAGAACACTGGGGGAAACCAAACATCAAGGGAAAATATCAGTTAAGAAAGTAAGAACATACACCATTTTCAAGAACTTCTTAGCAGTACTGAAGTTCCAAACTCAACACTTAAGCTAAAAAGCTAAAAGAAAATCTGGGAGCCTACTACTCACCACATGTTCAAATAAGGCCATTCATTAACTATTACCAGAGAGACTGGAAATTTGTGTTTGTAGATGTTGAGTCTTGACACACACAGAATCTTGCTATTCAAATTGTGTTTCAGGGACTGACTGCGTAGATGTCTCCTGGGGAATTGTTAGCAATGCAAAATCTTGGGCTCCCCTTTGGAATTTCCCAAGCAACTCAGGCTCTACCCAGCCCTACGTGGTTCCCAGTGATCTGTACGCATTTTCAAGTTTCAGAAGCTCGGCAACTTTTCTGTATACACACAAATTCCCTCGACTTCTACCAGCTGCTGCATATTTCTTTTTCTACATGCTTGCTTCAATCTAAGTGTTTAATAGTATATTAATAGGGCTAGTTTACCACAGGTGCTATCATTTAAGCAAGAAATGCCTTGCCCTGATGTCACAGGTAATACACTGATTAGAAGAAGTTCCCAAATAATACAAAACAGATGTAAGCAAATTAACTCAAAAGCCAATTCCAGCCAACCATTTGTTTCTGCAATACAGCTATATGCTCATTCTTTTATGTATTTTCTCTCACAGCTTTCATACTGTAACAGCAGAGTTGAATAGGCAGAGTATTACAAAACAGGAATCAAATCTGTACAGTCACTTTAGCACTTAGTTTCATTAGTACTGACTCATTATAAACCCTCTTTTTTTCCCTCTCTAGAAGAGGAATTCTAATAAGAGATCCATGTACCTCTGTAGGGTAGGGGATTCATGAGCCCCTGGGCATGCAAAAGTCTAACAATATTATTTTGTCCCTCTCTCCTTTTAGCTGGCACTTTGTTGATTCTGCTTTTCTTATTTAAATCTTTTATTCCTCTCTTTATAATTCTATCTTTTTTTTAACTACACTTTTTTTAACTACACTAACTAGAACTACCAAACCATGCTGAATAACAGTGAGAGCATTTTTACTTTGCTCCTGGTTTTAACAAGAGTATCTTCAGTTTTTATCATATAATATGTTCATAAACGAAGCGAAGGTTGTTTCTTCCCATTCCTGTTTTAGAAATCTAGTATTTTAAAATTCACACGCAAAGTGTGGCTAAAAGACATTTGTTTTTTAAAAAAGCTTCACATTTCACATCTTTAAACAGAAAAGTTAAAAATCTAAAACTGCATATGCCTATTTTATTTTTTAAATGTATTCTAATTGATTTAAATGTGCACTGATAGCTCACCACATACAAAAAATAACTTGACTAGATAAACTTAAGTATTTAATTAAATAATGTTTAAAATCAGATCTAATAACTAAAACTTATTGAGCACTTACAATCTGCCAGGCCCTGTAGTGTTCTACATTATTTTTCATTTAACCCGACCAAAAGACCTAAAAGTAAGAACTATTGGCCCACTTCAAAGAAAACTGAGATTTGAGAGATATGTAATAAGACCAGAGTCACACAGCAAACGGGAGGCAGTGCCAAGAAGATAATTTTGGTTTCAAGGACTTCATAATTTTCTACAATAATTCCATTACCCTCATCATAAACAAGGCAAGCCACCATTCACATTTCTGATGGGACTATAAAAACTGAAGAGAGGGGCGCCTGGGTGGCTCAGTTGGTTGAGCATGTGACTTCGGCCCAGGTCATGATCTTGCAGTTCACAAGCCTCCAATTTCGGACCAGGTCATGATCTCACAGTTCATGAGTTCAAGCCCTGCATCAGGCTCTGTGGTGAGACCTCAGAGCCTGGAGCCTGCTTCGGATTCTGTGTCTCCCTCTCTCTCTGCCCCTCCCCGCACTCGCTAGCATTTTCTCTCCCTCTCTCTCAAAAGTAAACATTAAAAAAATAATAATAATACTGAAGAAAGAGGGGTGCCTCGCTGGCTCAGCTGGTAGAGCATGCGACTCTTGATCTCAGGGTTGTGGGCTGGAGCCCCACACTGGGTGCAGAGATTACCTAAAAATAAAATCTTAAAAAAAAAAGAGAGAGAAGAAAAGTATCAAATTACAGCACATGGCAGGGACCTTTTAAAACCTAAACTGACATCTACCTCTAAGATGTGGAAAAACATGTAATAAAATACCAAATAAGAACATACCTTTTAAACACCCAGAAAATATATATGTATACCCTTGATTTCCACAGCTAGTGAACGAAATTGGCACAGTTTATTCTACGGGAGCCCATGCCAATCTCCAACCCTGCATTACTTATCTCAGTCAGATACCACAAAATTGCTTGTTCCCACATAGAGTATCTGGACCTACTCAACTGAGATATGTTCCTGTACTTTAGCAAATAGTCAAAAGCTCATAAATTAAGGGCAGAATGCGGTTCTATCACCAAATCTCACTGATGCAAAGATTCACCTATCTCCTCAACTCCATCTGAAGAGAGCTTGGCCTCTGACCTACTCAACTTTGTATCTGCTCTCCCCTTACTGCGTATCATCCTGATTCCCTTCTCCTAAGCTGCTTATTTGTCTACTCCAATCTGTCAAGTACAGGCGACCACTGAATGATGTGGGGGTCAGGGACACCAACACACACACACACACACACGTTGAAAATACACGTGTAACTTTCAATTCCCAAAAACTTGACTAACAACCTACTGTTAACCAGAAGCCTTATCAATAACATAAACAGTTTTGTATATGTGTTATATACTGTATTCTTACAATAAAGTATACTACAGAAAAGGTTACTGAAAAAAACATAAGGAAGAAAAAATACATCTACAGTACTGTACTGTATTTATCAAATAAAATATGCCCATAAGTAAACCTGTGCCATTCAAACTCATGTTGCTCAAGAGTCAACAGTACTCTATTCCTGACCCTTGTTACTTGCTAGATTCTCCCAGGTTACATCAATACATAAATATATATGCCTTAGTACTAACAATACCATTGCTTCTGTAGTTTCAAGCTTGAACCAAGAGAAATCATAAATCAGGCAAAATAATACCAGACACAAAGAGGAATCCAAGATTTTGTGTTCTTTGCAAACCAAACTACAAATCCTAAGAAACTTGACCTAGAACCTACAAATTTTTCCATAAATACTAAAGCATTCTCTATTATGATCTTATTCAATTCCCATACTTCCCATACAATATTCTCTTACTTAAAGTAATAGTCTATTACTTGACAATAATACTGGAACCCTCTCGGGGCGCCTGGGTGGCGCAGTCGGTTAAGCATCCGACTTCAGCCAGGTCACGATCTCGCGGTCCGTGAGTTCGAGCCCCGCTTCAGGCTCTGGGCTGATGGCTCGGAGCCTGGAGCCTGTTTCCGATTCTGTGTCTCCCTCTCTCTCTGCCCCTCCCCCGTTCATGCTCTGTCTCTCTCTGTCCCAAAAATAAATTTTAAAAAGTTGAAAAAAAAAAAATTAAAAAAAAAAAATACTGGAACCCTCTCTACCTTTATCTTCTTCAAGACTATCTAGGTATCCTAGAAGCCAGCAATATATACAATGATCCCAAAAATATCACATGAAAAACACCAACACTGCCCCGCCTCTCCAACACCACTTTTCTACCAGAGACACAACAATAAAACTAGGAGAAAATCTGCACTTGGCTGGCTCAGTTGGTACAAGATGCAACTGTTGATCTCAGAGTTGTAAGTTTGAGCCCCACTCTGGGCATAAAGATAACTTAAAAAAAATAAAATCTTAAAAAAAAAAGAAGTTTGGAAGATGTACACTATTGGCAAAACTTCAGCGAGTAAACAGGTCTGCTCAATTCAGAATCCAGGTCTCCAATGAGCCTTCTGATTAGAGGAGCCTCGTTCAGAAGACAAGTTTACATGCCTGTGTCCTAGCTGCAAATGAAGAAGGCTGGGAATTTGAATTAGGAAAACAGAACTCATGAGAATGAAAATCAGTGCCAAACATACAAGGTTCAAAAATTTCTAGGCAATCAAAAACCATAACTCGCCTCTTGTCCCCACTATACAGTTTATTTTTCACATAGCATACCAAGTGATATTGTTCAAGTAAAGCCATATCATGTCTGTCCTCTGCTCAAAAACTTCCAAATGTTTCTCCCAACTGCTCAGTCCTAACCATGCATGGCTTACAAGGCTAACCACGAGCCTTACAAGGGACTGCATTCCCTTACTCTACCCCCATAACTGTCTCACCATTCTCCCCTTATGCTGTGTGCCTCATTAGTCTCCTTATCATCCCTCTGCCTAGAACATCTTTTCCCAAAGCAGGGTTGGGCACCACATTTTATTCAGGTATCTACTAAATCTCTGCCGAAGCTTTCTTTGGTCACCCTATCTAAAACCATGTATCCCAGTCACCCTTATTCTAAAAAGCTGCTTTAGTTTTCTTCATTGTTTCTTATTGACATATATCCCTCCATTATATACCCTTAGTGCCTAGAACAAAGTGAGACAGAAAATAAGTGCTCAATAAATATTTGCTTTAAGAATTAATGAATCCATTCAATGTTTAATGGAAATTTCCATTTTCATTTGTATTTATAAAGAAAGGAGCCTAGTCCTTGCTGATAAGGTATAAATCAATCAGAAAATACATGGTCTTATGATACTTATTCAAGAAGTATCAGAATTTCTAACATGCCTGGCATTTGCAAAATGCAATGTGTTAAAAATAAAATTGGGGTGCCTGGGTGGCTCAGTCGGTTGAGCGTCCGACTTCGGCCCAGGTCATGATCTCGCGGTCCATGGGTTCGAGCCCCGCGTCGGGCTCTGTGCTGACAGCTCGGAGCCCGGAGCCTGTTTCGGATTCTGTGTCTCCCTCTCTCTCTGACCCTCCCCTGCTCATGCTCTGTCTCTGTCTCAAAAATAAATAAAAATTAAAAAAAAAAAATTTTTAATAAAAAAATAAAATAAAATTATAGGTCTATTCACCAGGTAATTTAAGATTATTCTGAGAGGAGGGGCGCCTGGGTGGCGCAGTCGGTTAAGCGTCCGACTTCAGCCAGGTCACGATCTCGCGGTCCTGTGAGTTCGAGCCCCGCGTCAGGCTCTGGGCTGATGGCTCAGAGCCTGGAGCCTGTTTCCGATTCTGTGTCTCCCTCTCTCTCTGCCCCTCCCCCGTTCATGCTCTGTCTCTCTCTGTCCCAAAAATAAATAAAAAACGTTGAAAAAAAAATTTTTTTAAAAAAAGATTATTCTGAGAGGAAGAGAGAGAGAAAGAGAGAGTGCATGCACACACGCATGCACACACACACACACACACACACACAGTCAGGGAGGGACAGAGAGAGGGAGAAATAGAATCCCAAGCAGGCTCCGCACTGAGCGTGGAGCCCAACACAGGCTCAATCTCACAGACTGTGAGATCATAATCTGAGCAGAGATCAAGAGTCGGACCCTCAACGTACAGAGGCACCCAGGTGCCCCACCTTCTTTTTGAGAGAGAGAGAGAGAGAGAGAGAGAGCGCGCGCAAGCAAGGGAAAGAGGCAGAAGCAGTAAGAGAGAGAATCTTAAGCAGGCTCCACACTCAGTGCAGAGCCTGATGCAGGGCTCAATCCCATGACCCTGGGATCGTGACCTGAGCGGAAATCAAGAACAGGACCCTCAACCTACTATGCCACCCAGGCACTCCACCATGTAATTTTTTTTTTTAATTTTCTATTGATGCCACAACTGCATTTCAGGTACTTGTCTCTGCAATTACCTATGCAGATTTTTTATCACCATTTTGCATGACTTTATGGACAATTATAACTCTCATATTCCTACTGCAACTAAGTTTTTCAATTACCATGGCAGGTCAACATATCCTACTTGATGTTCTAACAGTTTAGCAAGCATTATCTTTACTTATAAGTAGAACTAAATTTCATGAGTTAGGATCCCAGCTTTGCCACCTATTTAGCTGAGGGATCTTGCACAAGTTACTTAACATCTCTGTGCCTCAATTTCCCCATCTGTAAAGCAGGTGAAATAGTCTGTACCTAAAGTGTTGTTATATGGATTAAATGAATTAATATACAGAAAGGGCTTAGGAGAGTGTACAGTACATAATAGGTAAAAATTTAGGAAATTATGTCTAAATTACTATCTAATTTAACTCTTGTACAACTGCACAGAACAAGTATAATTAATCTTAAAATGAGGCACAGAGAGGTTAAGTGACCCACCTAAGACTACGAAACTTCCCTCTAGCTCTAACATTCCAATTCTAAATTTACCCCAAAATGAAAATGAGTTTTTAAAAGTTTCATATTGGGACGCCTGGGTTTCTCAGTCAGTTAAGCGTCCAACTCCCGCTCTCGGTTCAGTTCATCATCTCACGATTCACAGGGTTGAGCCCGAGTCCAGCTCTGAGCAGACAGATGACAGTGCAGCCTCTGGGTGAGATTCTTGCTCTCTCCCTCTCTCTCAGCCCCTCCTCGACTCACTCTCTCTCTCTCTCTTCCTCTCTCAAAAATAAAAAAATAAACAATTTTTTAAAAAGTTTCATCTTAACATAAAGTTAAAAAGTTAACAATAAAGTCTACAAGTTTTGAGTATAATCAGATAACCATGAAGACATTCTACATTTCCCCTTGGAATCTAATTTCTGCAGTGAATGACAACTGCTAAATACTTTAAAAATAACATCTTTTTAGGAGTGCCTAGCTGGCTCGCTCAGAAGAACATGTGACTCTTAATCTCGGGCTCATGAGTTCAAGCCCCATGTTGAGTGTAGAGATTACTTAAATTAATAAGTAAACTTAAAAATATATATAACATTTTAAAAAATAGATGGAATAGTTGAAAAAAAAGCAACTTAGTTTTTATAGAGAAAATTCTAACTCATTCAACTTACCTAGTTTAATTAGCATATAAAAATACTCAATGAACAAGACCAATACACTAACAAAAATGGTAGTTTCATTCCACTCTAAAGTAAATTTACATAAAAAGACTAATTAGAGGGGCGCCTGGGTGGCTCAGTTGGTTAAGCAGCCGACTTCGGCTCAGGTCATGATCTCTCGGTCCGTGAGTTCGAGCCCCGCGTCGGGCTCTGTGCTGACAGCTCAGAGCCTGGAGCCTGTTTCGGATTCTGTGTCTCCCTCTCTCTGACCCTTCCCCGTTCATGCTCTGTCTCTCTCTGTCTCAAAAATAATAAAACGTTAAAAAAAAATTAAAAAAAAAAAAAAAAGACTAATTAGAAGCATTCAAAGCTTTTTTTCCAGACATACTTAGAAACTTAGGATTCTTATATAATTAACAAAAACTAAAATTATTCAGTTCAATGATCATTCATCTGTTCACTTGACACATATGTAATGGGCACTTACTAATATGCTAGACATTGTTGCAGATGCTGGGAATACAGCAGTGGACAAAACAGTTACTGACCCCATGAAGCTTTATTCCAGAGAAGGAAGACAGACAATAAAATAAGCAAGTAAGTAACTTTAGATGGTTATAAGAGTGTAATCACAGGGTAAGCAAATAGAATGCCAAGAAAAGGGTTAGTCTTGAAGTAATCGGAAGACCTCACTAACACGTGAGCACAGACTCTTTTAAGAGGGCCAAGCACAACAATATGTGTACAGTAGTCCTTCCCTTCCTTGTACCTGCAAGGGATACATTCCAAGACCCCCAGGGGAGGCACCAACCCTTGACATACAAGTTTTCTTATACATACATACCTATGATAAAGTTTAACTTATAAATTAGGCATCACAAGAGATTAACAACTAATAATAAAATCGAATAATTTAGAATGCTGTAATAAAAGTTATGTGAATGTGGGGCATCTGGGTGGCTCAGTCGGTTAAGTGTCCAACTTCGGCTCTGGTCATGATCATGCGGTTTGTGGGTTTGAGCCCCACATCGGGCTCTGTGCTGACAGTTCAGAGCCTGGAGCCTGCTTCGGATTCTGTGTCTCCCTCTCTCTCTGACCCTCCCCTGCTCATGCTCTGTCTCTGTCTCTCTCAAAAATAAACATTAAAAAAAATTTTTTAAGTTATGTGAATGTGGTCTCACTCTCAAAAGTATCTTAATGTACAGTACTCACCCTTCTATATGTGATGATACGAGACGATAAAATGTCTTAGCGATAGATAAAGTGTCACACAAAGGCACTGTGACATAAGAGTTGGGCTAATACTGACCTTCTGACACTAAGTTGGGAGTACCATCTACTTCTGGACTGGGGTTGACCTTGCGTAACTGAAACCATGGAAACTAAAACCATGGATAAGGGGAAATTACTACACTTACCACTACTGAACTGCACAAAATGGTCATGATGTTAAGTTTTATGTTATTTGTATTTCACCATTATTTGTAAAATAATTTTAATTTTAAAAATAAAAAACAAAGATGGTAGATAAAACTGCAATCTAAAAGGGAAGTATTTCATGTAAAAAGGACCAGCAAAGGCAAAGTCCCAGAGACAGAAGCAAGACTGGCACTTTTTAAAGAGCTCTGTGTAGCTGGAGTGGAATCAAACAAGGGAAGAACTGTAGAGGTACAGAGGGGGAGAAAAGCATACAATGTACGTCACATAGGGCCTTATAAGCCACTTATAAGGACTCTGGCTTTTACTTAAAATAGTGGGCCAGTGAATCGTTTTTTTTTTTTTAGCTTGCTTTTGCTTTTTTTGAGTTGCAATTCATGTAACACAAAACTCATCATTTTAAACATTTTAAAGTATACAATTTGCGAGTAGATGGTTTCTGACTAAAGAAGTACCTTTTGAACAGGATTCCAGACTACTATGTTGAAAAAAGATTGGGAGAACAAGAGAACAGGGAGAACAGTTAACAGGGTTTACCGTGATTAAAGTGAGAAGATGTTGGTTTGTATCAATCCAAAAAGCAGTGGTGCAACTAGTGAGAAATATTCAAAGTCTGCACATACTTTGAAGGAGGAGCTGACAAGATTTGCTGACGGCCTGCATACAGAGTACTACATTAAATATCTCCATCCTGCAGCATTCTATGTCTCCTCCTTTCTCTACTGATACTTTATTTTACTCATATATAAAAGCATACTAACAACATTTTACTTTCTGGTCCTCAGTTGTAGTTGCCAGAAATCTGGCCTTCAGAAATCATGTAATAAATTCACATGGTACCTAGTACTTGCAAGCTTCATGAGAAATTTAAACATCCCACACTTAAAAAGAGAAAGTAATCTTCTTGGTTATGTAAGACAATGTCCTTAATCTTATGAGATGCATTAACGAAGTATTTATTGTTACAACTTACTTTAAAATGGTTCAGAGGGGAAAAAAAAAATATATATATATATATGGGGTTTTTTTTTTACATCTATTTATATATGAGCAATAAAGCAAGCAAGGCAAAAGATAACCATTAATAAATTTAGGTCAGGGGCACCTGGGTGGCTCAGTGGATTAAGCATCCGACTCTAGATTTCGGCTCAGGTCATGATCTCACAGTTTGTGAGTTTGAGCCCCTCCTTGGGCTCCAAGCTGATGGTGTAGAGGCTGCTTGGGATTCTCTTTCTCCCTCCCTCTCTCTCTAAAAGTAAGTAAACTTTAAAAAAAATAAAATAAATTTAGATGAAAGGTATACAAATATTAATTGGACTACATATACTTCCAACCTCTCAGAAAGTACAGAAGTTTTCGGGGCGCCTGGGTGGCTCAGTCGGTTAAGCGTCCGACTTCAGCTCAGGTCACGATCTCGCGGTCTGTGAGTTCGAGCCCTGCGTCGGGCTCTGGGCTGATGGCTCAGAGCCTGGAGCCTGCTTCCGATTCTGTGTCTCCCTCACTCTCTGCCCCTCCCCCGTTCATGCTCTGTCTCTCTCTGTCTCAAAAATAAATGAATGTTAAAAAAAAAAAAAATTTAAAAAAAGAAAGTATAGAAGCTTTTAAGATACAAAGTTAGGAAAAAAATAGAGTATATATATCAAGTAAATGCCTATGTGTCAAATTGGTAAAGAATAACTGGATTGGATCTATTAAATGGAGAAAACAACAAATTTTCAAAATTTTTAAATTAAAAGAAAAAATTGGAGGAAAAGTAAAGCAATACCAGAAAATCACCTACTTGCAAGAGTGATAAAAAAAAAAAAAAATGGCCAGCAAGTTCTAAGAAGTAGAAGAAAAAACATAACTTGGTCTCCCTTGCTGCTGGAAAGCTTGGAAAGTCTCTCCCTTTTTAAAATTTGAGAATAGTAATTTTTTTTTTTTTTACATTTATTTATTTTTGAGAGACACAGAGCGTGAGCAGGGGAGGTGCAGAGAGAGAAGGAGACACAGAATCAGAAACAGGCTCCAGGCTCTGAACTGTCAGCAAAGAGCCCAATGCAAGGCTCGAACCCACGAACCATGAGATCATGACCTGAGCTGAAATCAGGAGTCTGACACTTAACTGACTGAGCCACCCAGGTGCCCCTCTAATGCCTTTTAAGGCATGAGACATGTTTCTTAGAGGCAGTATAGTATTTAATGAATTCAGTATGAATTCTGGAGCCAGACTGACCATGTTCAAATCCTGACACTGAAAAAGTTACCCTCCCTGGTCCTACTCCCTATTTATAAAATGAAAATAACAGAACCTATCTTTCAAAGGTGTTGTAAAGACTGGGCCCTAAGAACATTGCCTGGCATATAATAAGGGTTCCATAAATGAATACTGAATATTATTAAATATTTTCTATATTCCATGAGTATTTTCCATATTCTGCTTACTTTCCACAATGAGGCTACAAACAAAAGCTTCCTTTCCAACTTCTGAATCCAAATCCTACAATCTTCTGTTTAAATCTAAATTAAATATAAGAATAGGGCAAAACACATAGGATGAAAATTTCACTAACATCAAGATTAAAAAATAATCAGAATATATCTTGTTGATGGTGGGTCAATTATCATTATCTTTGTGTGGAACAGCAATTATTATACAACAAACTTTTTTTTCTATCTATATCAAAGAAAGTTATTCTACAATTTTAAGAACGGGACAAGAAAACTCTGCAAACATGTTTTGACATTACAGATCTCCCTATTTACAGAAAAACTCAATTACAATAAATGGGAGGATGTGTAAGAAAAAGCTAAGGCTGGCACATTTCCATTCCTCAGAAAAATTACTTGTAATCAAGTTGTTTTCAACAGACTTTTCACTTGTATAATTCTAAAATTAGGTACGAAGAGCATTTTTCCCCAACAGAAAAGTGTATTTCCTTCCTGAGAAACTTGAGTCATCAACTGTGTCTTAGACATCATACTGTGTTGACCAATGCTTCTTGTATTTGATCTTGAAGCACTAAATACTATTAACGAAACTGTTCTCTTGTATGACAAAGTTAAACTTCCAGGAACTATCCTGTCCTTTATTTCAGCAATATACTTAAGTATCTTTACTGTATCCTCAGAAAAGTTACTTCAACAATGTGACTTCAAACTTAAGCCACATTATCAATTTCTTCACTAGAAAGGAGTCAGACCATTTTCTACAAGGAAACATCTATCTACACCTAACAGTTTTAAGTAAAAGTTCACAATTGTAGGGTGTGTTCTACAATTATAAGCATATTTCAACACACCCACTTTTTGAGATGAAGTGGTTTCTAAAAATTAAAATAATAAAGCTAGCTGGCTCAGAAGTTAAAATAAGTAGCTCTTTTGTCCATTATAAGCTAAATTAATTACAAAGGGCACAAAACATCAATGGTTAAAACGTACTTAATATATTAAATTTCTACCACTAACTTATGAAATACAGCTTAAAAATCCAAAAGTGGAAACATGTATATAATTTAGATTTCTATACTGAATGAAATGCCTTTATACCATTTCAAACAAGAGCAGACACAAGTACAGAGAATAACCCATATAAGAGACTGTGACTTTCAATCTACCTAAACACACACACACACACACACACACACACGATTCAGCTACAACTGTACTGTTGGTATAGATCTACCCCACACCCTCACTTAATCCCAAACCCATTCTCATTACTTCACCCTTCTCCCATATTACACCCCAAACCATCTGCCTCTGCCTCCTTCCAGGATATTTGGACGTGCAATTCTGCCAAAGGTGTTAATGATGATGATAAGAGGAAGGGGGAATGAAGTTATAAAAAAAAAAAGATGAAAGTTTTTAAGAACTGAGGAGTTCAAATTTCAAAGAAAATATTTTGTAAAAGTTAATTCTGATTGCAGAAGTTACTGGATGAGTCCCTCAAAACTATCCCACAGAAACTAAAATCCTACTATCTGTGGCTGTTCTGGGTTAACAAGCAACTTGTTTGGTTTGGTTTTTAAATAATCTTCATGAGTTATCACTCATTCAACCACTATTATAAATTAACAGAATCAGATTTACTTCCCAACCACAAACTGGAAAATGAAGAATGGGAAATGCTAGAAGATAAATGATAAAGTAAAATTTTCAGAGCTACAGTGCATAGAACACTAGGAGAAAAAGGTTTAAACAGAATAGAAATATGGAAGCTTATGAAACTTGAGTAATCAATTAAGACAGCAAGCGATCAGAAATTTAAAAAAAAAAAAGGTAAAAAGACTCAAGTTTCCTCTAGAGTTAGGTTTCTCACCCTCAGCACTACTATTTTGGCCAGTAATTCTTTGTTGTGGGGGGCTGTCCCGTGCATTGTAAAATGTTTAGCAGCATCTCTGGCCTCTACCCACTAGATGCCAGTAGCATCCCTCCAGTTGTGACAATCAAAACTGTCTCTAGACCACTGATAAATATTTCAGTGTCTGCTTTGCATATACACTTTACACGTTAATTTTTTAAAGGCTACAAAACTGCATAAATACTACAATGCAAATTCATAATAATAAGCATTTTAAAAGATTGAATGATTAATATTAAAAAGTTATAAAACTGCACGGGGAAAGGAATTATGTCTTTTCTTAAATTCTATTTTCTAATGCTTGGTATCAACTTTCTAGCATTTCGATTTCCAGAAATACATCTTATCTATCTGTATTTTGAAACTAATAGATTCCAAATGAAAGTAGGCCTGGAAACAACATAATTTTAATAATATTTGCATAACATAGTCTCCAGCATTTTTACAAACTTATACCAATTAATTCTTTTAAAACTATTTTTTAAACTTTTTAAATGTTTATTTATTTTTGAGACAGAGAGCGAGTGGAGGGAGGGGGAAGAGAGAGAGAGAGGGAGACACAGAATCCAAACCAGGCTCCATGCTCTGAACTGTCAGCACAGAGCCCGATGCCTGGCTCGAACTCATGAACCATGAGATCATGACCTGAGCCGAAGTTGGACGCTTAACCAACTAAGTCACTCAATTAATTCTTAAGAAAAGAGGTAGCAGGGGCGCCTGGGTGGCGCAGTCGGTTAAGCGTCCGACTTCAGCCAGGTCACGATCTCGCGGTCTGTGAGTTCGAGCCCCGCGTCAGGCTCTGGGCTGATGGCTCGGAGCCTGGAGCCTGTTTCCGATTCTGTGTCTCCCTCTCTCTCTGCCCCTCCCCCGTTCATGCTCTGTCTCTCTCTGTCCCAAAAATAAATAAAAAACGTTGAAAAAAAAAAAAATTTTTTAAAAAAAGAAAAGAGGTAGCAAATTAATATCGCACTCAATTCATAAGTATAGGATTATATCTATAGTCTTATGAAAACTAAATCCAAAGTTCAAATACGTGTATGAATATGCCTTGCCATTATCAATGCAAGCAAAGGCAAATGGAAAGACAATTCTGCTCGAAAAATCATATATGTACATCTGACTCAAATGCAAAGATCACATTCTTTTCCCTACTTTATCTCTGAAATAGGAAGTTCATAATTCACATAATATCAAGAGTATCAAGCATATTCTTGAACCAGAGAGGCTAATTCCAACTTGAGAGTAAACATATACTTGCAAAGTAAAAATATACTTGCTAATGTATCTTTAAATTTAACCCTCCCCTCCACTCCAAATTCACCAAACTTCTACCTTGCAACTATCTGGAGCAGTGCTTCCCATATGATGAGCCACATATTTCTGAAAGACTGTGCAAACTTTTAACCAATATCCAACAAAATTATTAGTTTTGCAAGTAAGACAAAATCCCAGACTCTGACATACATCCCACACTACAACCTATCTAGATTCAAAATCTTACGATGTCTTATTTTCAACTTCAAACACTGAGGTCCTCTAAGTTTTATAAAACCATACTCTCTCCAGTGCAACAGCCTCTGAGATGTGCATTCAACAGTGAGCCCTCAATAAACTTTGTTAGCTTCACTTTAAACTTCCGCCAAGTTTTACCAGTTTTTCTTCTGTGAGATTTCTTGTTCTATCCTTATTTATTTCTACAATTACTACCCTAATCAAGGACTCAAACACATAATTCATCAAGCAGCTAATGTATCCCCTACTGTATCATATCCCACCTCCTCAACATGGATTCCAACCAACATTCCATAATACTCTACCTTGCAGCTATCATGGCCTAGAATATGAATAATTGGAGTCCTGGTTATCATGGCCCAGTTAGCACTTCTCATTTCCTGCCATGGACTCTCCGTTCCAGGCAAATAAGCCTACAAGAACCTTACTAGACTGTTATGTCATTCCCTTTTCTCAAAAAGCTTTCCCCAACTGCCTAATGTTCCTTTAGCTTAATAAATCCTCATTTCAACTGCAACTACAATACATAATTGGAACTGTATTTTTATATCTTGGCATTTCTGTCTACGCTGACAAACTCAGTGCTTTTTACTCCTCACTCAAGACTGTAGCTTCACGACTCCTACTAACCACAGACTACAATAAACTGGTGACTAAACAGCAATGTTCTCACTGTACACGTTCTCACACTGTTTACTTGGAATTGTAATAGCTTCAGAATGAATTCACCCAGTATCAAAAGGAGTCTACATTCTCTAAGAACTATTCTCAGTACTGCTATTTCCTGCAACCTAGTGAGACAGGACTGTCCCTACTGGTACCAAGGCAAAGCCTTCACACAGCAGGATAGCAATGTTACTGCCCTCACGGGAATCAAACTGGTAGGATTATGAGTTTTTCCTTTTATTCTTATTATAACATTGCTTTCTTTACCTAGTATAAAAATTGACAACTAAACTAATTAGAAGTACTGGATTTTTATTCACAAAAAGCAGCCATTTTAGAGTTGCTTGGAAGAATCACTAACAATCATTAAATAAATCAATTCCTCCTTAAAAAAAAAAATCTGGGGCTCTTTACCCAAGCATATCACAGAGAGTTGCCCATGTGTAAACAGTCCAAATGCAAATCAATTCCTAGAATTTGGAATGTCTGCCCTGTGACTTGGGGCTCAGATTTGAAAACACTGTGTTTTTCTGTCCACACTCTTTCATATATACAATTTATCTCCCCATTAGTGGCCACACAGGCCTCTCACTGAAACTTGTGTTGGCAGCTTTAACCAACGACTATGCTAGCCCTGCCCCCCAACTTCTCTACACACACAAATTCCATTTTTGTTACTCCACATATATATTTTATGCTAGACCATTCCAAAAATATACCTCCAACTTTGGCAAAAGTTTTCTAACCATTTGAATGCGATATAATTCAAAGGCAGACAAATTTAACTTTATGCAAATCACAAAGTCACTGAAACCATATGTAACACACAACAGTTACTTACTGCAAACAATAAAACACAGTCTGATAGTATGGGGAGCCTCTGTCACCTACCTTTTACCTAACTGCTTCTTTAAACACAGAGAACAGTTGTCTTAACTTGCAGTTTACATTCCTGCAGAGACTACTGCAATTGCCTATATTAAGATGTGGTTAATATCAACAATCTAGTATATTAGTTTTGAACCACAGTACTCATGATTCAAATCTAGGAAATGATCTACCTGTAGCCATATGAGTGTGCATTTTATTATTGTGTCTTCCTTTATTCATCATTTTTCTCTCTTCATTCTACCCTGCCTCTCTTTAACTAGCAAAATACATTGGTACAACATCATCCTAATTGTTCAGAACAAGACAACCCCAACACTAAACTCCCCAAACCAAACACATATGTTAAAAGAGATAGATAGACATAGATATATATTTTTCATATATACATATATAAACACACACGCACATACATATATATGTATATATACAAAGCTCATGTACATGTATTCCATAGAAGATGCAGAACTTATTCATTCCACCTTGTGTGTAAATGTATCAAGTATAGTTATTTAGTTTCCCCACAGAAAATGTATTAGGAACAACTAATTAGAAGGTGATATCCTAAAAGTTTGCAAGAAAGTCAGGAAATCTAACGAAAAAGTTGGAAATACTATTGAAACTAGGTACAAAAATAAAAAGCACAATCACTTAGAATACCCATTTCAATTGCTTCTGGGAAAATTAAAAACAAAAACAAAAAACCAGAAATGACAATACAGACCAAGAACAAGAACAATTGTTCTTTATACTAATCCTCAATCGTTTAAAAAAAGATTAAAGTCAGCCCATTTTAAGGACACAGTAAATGTGTAATACATCTTAGAAAAACTTCCATCAAAAATTGCCAAAATTTTACAAGTCTAAGTCCCAGAGACTTGTTATTTGGAATCTTCCCATATGTGAACCTGTCACTGTCATCTCCCAACAATATTGGAACATGTAGCTTATTGCTGAATGTATTACTCCATTTCATTTTATGAATTCAAAGGCAGAGTTTATGTTTATAACCTGTCCTTAAAAGAAAGGAAGTCTAAGTTTTTACTTACATGACCCTCAACCACTTTTTTCTGAGTCTCATCCAAGTAGAAAAAGAAATGGTTTCTTACTTGCTCACTGAACTAAAGTGATTCAGAAAAATTATAACCATCATTCTTTAAGACCTTCAAATTGTTGGGGTGCCTGGGTGGCTCAGTCAGTTAAGCATCCCACTTCAGCCCAGGTCAGGATTTCATGGTTCGTGAGTTCAAGCCCCACATCAGGCTCTGTGCTGACAGCTTAGAGCCTGAAGCCTGCTTCAGATTATGTGTCTCTCTCTGGGTCCCTCCCCTCCCTGTTCGTGCTCTCTCTCTCCAAAATAAACAAACATTAAAAAACAAATTACCAAAAAAAAAAAAAAAAAAAAAAAAAAGACCTTCAAATTGTTATCATGGAAACAGGAATTTTTTTAATACCAAATAATCTAATGGTACATAAAAAAAAAAAAAGCACTGTGTATGCCAAAGCTTTTAACAAATTTTTAAGACTACTGAAGAAATAAAGAATTACAAAAAAATATAATAAAAGTTGGATAAGAGGTTACAGTCAAAAAAATATTTTTAAAAGATTGGGTTCATCTATGCAAGATGAAGCCAAGGCAGAGATGCAAACAGCATACTCACAGGATCCACACCAGTAACAAAAATGAGTGAAGCAGGCCAAGTGTATTACCAGTAACTGCACTGATAGTAACTGCACTGACTGGTAGCACATGCCCAGTCTAAAAAGAACAGCTACTGCTCTCTACCACCCTGCTACAGACAATGGGACTGCGGCCCAGAAGAGCCTGGGGTTTCCAATTCTTCCCCCCAAATTCCAGAAATTCACAAATTTCATTGAGAAATTTCCCAATTTTTCAATGTTGAGAACTAGTTGAAATCTAAAGACACCGCAAATCAAACAAAACACATCTCTAAGGTGTTTTAGTCCAGGGGCCACCTTTGAGCTAATATGTGAAAACTGCTTTCAAAAAGGCTATGAGGGGGTAATGGGTAAAAAGTTCAGGCTTTGAGGTTAAGCTGGCTTGGGTTTGAAGATCTAATTCACCACTCAGCAGGTGGATGATGCTCAAGAAGTTATTTCATCAAGCCTATTCCTTCAACTGTAAAGTATCACCACTCTCTCATAAATGCTGACAAGTGAAACTCCTAACACAGTATCAGACACACAAAAGACATCAGAGAAATGTCCCTTCCTCCCCCTCCTTAACCCTGCAAGTTCTTTGTAAAATGTAAAAGAGATCAGATAAGAAACACCCCAGATCTTAAACAAGTTATAAAAAGAACATCAGGAAACAAAGGTGCCTGCTATGCCCATTTTCCCTCAACCCCTGCTACTCAGAGAGCTCCTGTACAGAGAAGACATAGTTAATGTAGGGCATGACTTGAATGGGCCTCAAGATGATACAGCTAACTGGATTATCAATCTCAAGTTAAAAAGATGAACAGTCAGAACTCTTAAAGACAGAGACCAAAAAAAAAAAAAAAAAAAAAAAATCTGTCTCTCATTAATTTCATAGACCCTTATAGAAGTGAGAGAAATTGCTTAAGCTTAAGCTTTGATACTTTTAATACTGTTGGCCAAACTTCCAGAAAACTTATTTCTAGAGAATGCATGGTACAAAGCAAATCATTTACACTGGATTTTTAAATATAAAAAAACATGCCACACTCTAAACTTCATTTCATATATAATTTCATCAAGTACTATTGGACTGAATACTGCTAGAGCTAAAATATCTTTGCTCCTCTCAAACACACTAATTTTTAAAAAGAGAAAAGACAACTCTCCAAAATATTTGTGTTAAAAAGTAATATTCACACATACATAAAAATTCCTTGCACTATATTTACTCAGAATAGTTTCAATAAATTTCTACTACCGTTACGAATAATAAAGAAAAGATTTTTATGTATACATTTGAATACATGTCTGTTAAGACACTAACTCTGGAAACTTTACGGGATCTTCCTACAAATACAATAGACTGAGACATATGTTAGAAATGAACACCCTTAGGAAAGCTGAAGTTTTAGGATTCTAAACACTTTCATTCTCTCTTCCAACTTTCCACTTGTCATATTAAAAGAAAAAATTAATGCAAAACAATGACTGGCAAATCAAAATGGGGGAAGCAACTAAAACCATTTATTAAGAACGTAAAAGTGATCTATATACTTTAAAGTTAAATCCAAAGTTAAATCCAACTTCTCCTAATATACATAAACATATTCATTTCTTTCATACGCTAAAACAAGTACATTTAATTTGAATGTATTCTATTCTGTGTATCATCATATAAACTTCTTACAAACTTGACCATAAATATAAATAGCTCAAATTCATATTTAAAGGTAGTTCCTATCACAATAAAATCACAAATATCTCCATATGCCCAAAGTCTACAATCTTGATGCTAATTTTAAAATGGAAGTTTCTTATTAGTGTCTTTAAGTTCTGCTTAAAATAAACATAAAAAAAAATCAAAAAGTAAGTAACCTTTTAATGTTTAATGCAATGATACTTTCTGAATGACTCGAGAGTTTTGAATTTAGACTTTTGTGTAAGAAGGGTCTTAACCCACAAAGATTATGCCGTTAATTCACTTTTTCTTCAACCATCAGGCTACACCAGTTTCTATTCTTACTGTTTCATTCCTTAAAAACAAAAGTCATTTTATATATTACCACTCCTCAGTAGTTTAAAGTACCTCATGTGTTTGTCTTACTTTTTACCACCTTCTAGAAATCAAGACTCCAACACCTGACTATAATCACAAATAGAAAAATGATTTGTTGGAAGCCACATACAGAACGTAAATACAAATGTTAAGTGAAAAGGCCCTTATAAGAGTTTGTAGCATATGATACTTCTTAAAACTAAACATCTACTAGAAGCTCTTAATCTAAAATATGTATCTAACAAAAAAACACCACAAACTACAACAAATGTGTACCTACAAAGTATCATTCTCTGACTAAATAGAACTGGAGTCGAAAATACACTTGGCTCTGCAATCGCCAAGTTAAAGTGACAAAGAACAGAAACAACGCACTACTTAAAATATACAGCATTTTCTAAGTGATCACATTAGGTTATACTCATCCAAAGCATTCCGGGAATTTTTTTTAATTCAGTGCTTTTAAACACACTTTGAGGTGTTTTAAGTATACTTTGGGCAAAGTCAAAAACTTTACCTGAAATAAAGCCCTTTACACAACAACAAAACAATGCAGCCGGTCCTAGGATACGCTGGAAATAAAAATCGTCTTCAAAACCCGAGTTATCAAGAAAGTATCCGCTTACGGTAAATTTAACTGCAATTTGCGGGGTGGGATAGTTGCTACAGTCTGACAACCCACTAACTACACTGTTCGTCTACTCCACCTCAGAGTTTAAGAAAACTCAAGTTGTGGGTCACCCAGGGAGTGTCCCCCTAACAGACACTATCCAACCTGCACATCAAAGAACATCCCGAAACGGCTTACCTTTCTCCCCACCAAACCCTTTCCCCTGGGCAACAGAATGTTTTCACTGAGCATAAACACACCCTCCTGAGAGCTGTCTCCAAACACTCGGGCAGAGGCAGGGCACTATCGACAGCGGAAGCGACTCGTCTCAGACAAGCAGGGGACCACTGTTACCCCTCCACGGGCTGCCCCTCTGCAGAACCGGGTCAGTCCGGATCGCCGAGCCGGGTAAAGAACAATACATCAGCCCCGCCGCACACATCGCAACTTCCCACGAGCCTGCGCGGGGGTTCCCCGCGGTGGAGCGGACTCCAGAATCCCCCACCGGGCACAGGCTGGGGACGGAAGGAGGGAGGCAAAGACTGCCGGCCCCGCGGCGACTGCCAGTCCCGGCAACCCGGCGAGCAGGCTGGAGGTATGGAGCCCCCGGCCTGGGCTCCACGGCTCACGCCCGGCGACTCGGATCTCCAGACTATCTCTCTGGGAGGCGACCCCCGCCTCCCGTGGCGCCGGGGCAGTGGGGGTAGGGAAGGCCTCGGCGGAGGCTCGGAGCCTCCACGGCCCGCCACGGAAGGGAACGCGGTCGGGGCGCGGGGGACAATAGGGAGCCGGGAGTGCTGCGCGCCGGAGTGGCGCCGCCGGCCGGCCGGGCTGACTGACGCGCCCGCCGCGCGGCGCGACTGGGCTCCGCTCGACCCGGCCGCCGCTGCCGCCGCGCGGTCCGCGGTGGTCAAGGCGTCCCCGGCGTTCGGGGTCGTGCCTCACCTCCCAGCCCCGCCGCCCAGGAGAGGAGCAGAATTAACACTCTCAGCAACACCATCTTCCGCGGCCGCCGCCTCCTCACGGGTTAACAGCAGCACATCGATCCGGAGGGAGAAGCTGAAGGGGCTTGGTCCGGAGTCTCCACGGGAAGCCGGGACCTCCCCTGGCAAGAGAAACGGCGAAGCACCTCCCTCTCGCTCCACTTCAGGGGCCGGCAAAGCTCCCAGCTCCTCCAAAACAGGGACCTCCCTCCCCCTCGTTCGTTTCCTTCCTCCCTTCCCCGCGTTCCTTCCCCGCGTTCCTTCCCTCTTCTCTACCTCCCTCCCCCGAGCCTGGGGCCTCCGCCTCCTTCCTCACCACGTGACGCACCGGTGCCCAACCAGCAGGCCCAGCCGCACCCCTTCCTCCCGACCCTCCCCCTCCCCCAGGCACCCCAGGGGCGGGCGCATGCGCACGGGGCCCGGTTCCCGGGCTGCTAGGCCTGCCGCCGCTTCCTGTCCGCCGGCGGAGAGCTGGGATTGGGTTTGGGAGGCGGGGTTTCTCCTGGTCCCGCCCCTCCAACGAGAGAGCAGCTCCGCAGAGCTAACCGGGCTCCCTAGTTCTTATCGCTGCTAATGACCGTCCCCAAGGCTAAAACGGGAGAGTGAAGGATGTTAAGAGGCCGCTTTTGTCTTAACTTCGCATGAAAGGGAGATTTGTATTTCGGTTTTTTTTCTGCCTCGGGTGGTGCACGACATCACCCAAGTAAACGAAAGCAAAGTCCCAACAAGCGACAGCCACCAGTGATCAAAATAGATGTAAAACCTTCAAGCCCAGAAAAGAAAGACGTAGCCTATGGCATTTTTTCTGAATTGTTTAAAAATTTGTCGCAGATAAGGCTTTGGCCATTCTAAATGCGTGCAGCTTAAATCACATGGTCCTAAATCTCCTGCCCAAAGCATGTCCTCTTTACCACTCTCTTTTTCACATCTCTGAGGAAAACTCTCTTATCGTCCTCACCCCAACTTCTTTGAAGCTCATGTGTGGTTTCTCAGTAACTCACTTTGGTTCTTTAAACTTCTAGTCCATGGATTAAAGACTTAAACATAGAACGTGAAATCGTGACACTCCTAGAAGAAAACAAGGCAAAAGCTCCTTGACATTGGTCACAGGCAACAAAAGCCAAATAAGTGGGACTACAACAAACTACACGGGGTAATGATCAGAATGAAAAGGCAACCTATAGAATGAGAGGAGATATTTGCAAATAAAAATATATATAAAGAATTTACACAACAGCAAAGAAACAAATTATCCAATTTAAAAATAGGCAGAGGACCCAAATAGACATTTTTCTAAAGAAAACATACAGATGGCCCACAAACACATGAAAATATGCTCATCATCACTAATTATCAGAGAAACACAAAACCACAATGAGGTATTACTTTATGTCAGAATGGCTAAAATCAAAAGCACAAGAAATAACAAGTGTTGGTGAGAATGTGGAGAAAAGGGATTCCTTGCGCACTGTTGGTGGGAATGCAAAATAGGTGCAGCCACTGTGGAAAACAGTATGGAGATTCCCCAAAAAGTTAAAAATAGGGGCACCTGTCTGACTTAGCAGAGCATGCAACTTTTTATCTCAGGGTTGTAGGTTTAAGCCCCATGTTGGGTGTAGAGATTATTTAAAATTTTTAAAAATCTTGGGGCACCTGGGTGGCTCAGTGGTTTGAGCATCCAACTCTTGATTTCAGCTCAGGTCATGCTCCCAGGATCATGATCCCAGGGTCAGACCTGCATCAGGCCTGCTTATTAAGATTCTCTCCCTCTGGCCCTCTCCCCTACTCACTCACTTGCTCTCTCTCTTAAAAAAAAAAAATTTGTTTATCTTTAAAAAAGTTAAAAATAGAATTATCATAGGATCCACTAATTACACTAGAAATGTATAGAATTGTTGAATCCTCATGTTGTACACCTGAAACTAATATAACACTGTATGTTAATTATACTTGAATAAAAAATAACTTTTTTATTAAAGATTTTTTTAAGTAATCTCTATACCCAATATGGGACGTGAGTTTATTAAACCCCAAGATCAACAGTCACAGGCTCCACCAACTGAGCCAGCCAGGATCCTAAAGAATAAATTTTAAAATAGGCAGAGGAACTGAATAGACACTTTTCCAAAGAAGATATCCAAATGGCCAACAGTACAACACTGATCATCAAGAAAATACAAATCCAAACCACAGTCCTCACTATTAGAATGGCTATCATCAAAAAGACAGGAGATAATAAGTGTTAGCAAGAATGCAAAGAAAAGGGAACCCATATGCACTGTTGATGGGAAGGTAAACTGGTGCAGCCGTTATGGAAAATAGTTCCTCAAAAAATTAAAAATAGAACCACCATATGATCCAGCAACGCCACTTCTGGGTATACATCCACAGAAAATGAAATCAGAACATTGAAATGTGCACTCCCGTGTTCATGGTAGAATTATTCACAATAGTCACAACATGGAAACAACTTAAGTGTCCCTTCATAGATGAATGGATAAAGAAGATATAGTATATACATACAACAGCATATTATTCAGCCATGAGAAAGAAGGAAATCCTGCCATTTGCCACATCAGGGGTGAACTCTGAGGGCATTATGGTAAATGAAATAAGAGATCTGATATTGTGCGATCATGCTTATATATGGAATCTAAAAAAACCAAACTCATAGAAACAAAGAGTAGATTGATGATTACCAGGGGCTGGGGATAGAGAGAGGGAAATGTTGGTTAAAAGGCACAAATTTCTAGTTATAAGATGAGTACATTCTGGAGCTCTAATGAACAGCATGGTGACTATAGTTAATACTGTATTACACACTTGAAAGTTGTGAAGAGAGTGGACTTTAAATGTTCTCACCACAAAAAAGAAATGGTAATTATGTGAGGTGTTAGAGGTGTTAACTAACCCCACTGTGATAATTATTTTGCAATATTGTGTATCAAACCAGCACATTATACATCTTAAACTTATACAATGTTATATGTTGGATATATCTTGATAAAGCTGGAAAAAATAAAGTTGAATAAAAGTACATGATTCAGTGGCATTTAGTACATTCATATTGCTGTACAACCATCGCCACTATCTAGTTCCAGAACATATTCATAAGGCAAATAAGGGAGAAAGGGCACTTTTATTTCATTAACCAGAACTTTTTAAAAATGTTTATTTATTTTTGAGAGAGAGCGAGAGAGAATGCAAGTGGGGCAGAGGCAGAAAGAGGGGGACAGAGAATCCAAAGCAGGCTCTGCGCTGACAGCAGCGAACCAGATGTGGGCTCAAACTCGCAAACTGCAAGATCATGACCTGAGTGGAAGTCGGACACCCAACCGACTGAGCCATGTAGGTGCCCCTTAACTAGAACTTTTTTTTTTTAATGTTTTTATTTATTTTTGAGAGATAGACAGAGCATGAGCTGGGGAGGGGCAGAGAGAGAGACACACACACAGAATCTGAAGCAGGCTCCAGGCTCTGATCTGTCAGCACAGAGCCCGACGTGGGGCTTAAACTCTTGAACTGGGAGATCATGACCTGGGCCGAAGTCGGATGTTCAACCAACTGAGCCACCCAGTTGCCCCTTAACTACAACTTTTTGATGGCATTTAACTAGATATTCTTTTATCTATTTGGCATCCTGTTTAAATAGGCTGAATTCGGAAATATAAATACTAGTAGTATCATTATTAATAATAAAATGGTATTCCTATACTTTTTATGCTGTATATTTTTTAAATTTGTTACCCTTTGCCTAAGTCAAGAGTATGCTTCTTTGTCAGTTTGACAAATACATTATTATAGTTTTGCTCTAACATTAATAAATACAGTCAGTCAGTAATTCCAAAGCCACCATTAAGAGCTTCCATTTATCAAGGTGCTTGGATAGCTCAGTTGTTTTAGTGTCTGACTTCAGTTCAGGTCATGATCTCATGGCTCATGAGTTCAAGCCCCATGTGGGACTCTGTGATGACAGCTCAGAGCCTGGAGCCTGCTTTGGATTTTGTGAGCTTTGAATTCTCTCTCTCTGCCCCTCCCCTGCTCACACTCTGTCTCTCTCCTTCAACAATAAATCAACATGAAAAAAAAATTTTTTTTAAAGAGCATATCCATTTATAATGAGGTACCTGGCTGGCTCAGTCAGTACATCATGTGACTCAATCTCAGGATCTTGGGTTCAAGATCCAAGATGGGTGTGGAGCCTACTTAAAAGTAAAAATAATAACAATAATAATAAATGGAATTATTAAAGGATGACAGGGAGGCCTGGGTGGCTCAGTGTGTTAAGAGTCAAACTTTAGCTGAGGTCACGGTCTCACCTTTTGTGAATTCAAGCCCCTCATCAGGCTCCTCAATGACCATGCAGAGCCTGCTTGAGATTCTCTCTCTCTCTCCCCTCCCCCTCTACCCCTCCTGTGCACTCTCTCTCTCTCTGTCTCTCAAGAAAACAAAACAAAAAACAAAAACCTTAAAGGATGGCAGAGTTTCATGAACTTTTTTTCCATTTCTTAAAAGACACAGTTACCTGCAAACATTACATTGTCTATCACCTTTGCTTATTACTATTTTCTTTTGGTCGTGCTGTCAACAATTATATTTTGATTTTCCAGTTATTCGACTATCTTGCGGCATGTTTCATGTTGCACAGTATATAATTAGTTTTATTATAATTATTTTAAATTAATTTTTATAATTGATTTATGATGGTTAGAAGCAAATGACACTTTCTCTTTGAATTCAACTGGAAAGAATCCAAAATCATATTTTGCATTACCAAGATGACCACTGAATATCAAACTTAAGTTTGTGTCCCTTTTTGGGCACCTGGGTGGCTCAGTCTATTGCGTGTGACTTCACCTCAAGTCATGATCTCCTGCTTTGTGAGTTAGAGCCCCACCTTGGGCTCAGAGCCTGCTTCAGATCATCTGTCTCCCTCTTTCTGTCCATCCCCTGCTTATGCACTCTCTTTCTCTCTCTCTCTCTCAAAAATAAATAAACATTAAAAAAAATAGATTCATGAGCCTCAAGTCAAGCTTTGTGTTGACAGCTCAAACCCTGGAGCCTGCTTCAGATTCTGTGTTTGCCTCTCTCTTTGCCCCTCCCCAGCTTATGTTATGTCTCTCTCTCAAAAATAAAGAAACATTAAAAAAAAAAAAATCTTAGAAAAATAAATAAATAAACTTTAAAAATCTTTTAAAAAAAAAGGAATACAGGGGCGCCTAGGTGGCTCAGTCGGTTAAGCGTCCAACTTCAGCTCAGGTCACGATCTCGCAGTCCGTGAGTTCAAGCCCCGCGTCGGCTCTGGGCTGATGGCTCAGAGCCTGGAGCCTGCTTCCGATTCTGTGTCTCCCTCTCTGTCTGCCCCTTCCCCGTTCATGCTCTGTCTCTCTCTGTCTCAAAAATAAATAAAACGTTAAAAAAATTAAAAAAAGAAAGAAAGACACAAAGGGAAATTGCTTTAAAAAAAAAAAGGAATACAATCTTTTTTTTTTTTTAAGGTATCTTTTGGCTTCACTTGTTTTTTTTTGTTTTGTTTTGTAACATTTATTTATTTTTGAGAGACAGAGAGACACAAAACATGAGGAGAGGAGAGGCAGAGAGAGAGGGAGACACAGAATCCAAAGCAGGCTCCAGGCTCTGAGCTGTCAGCACAGAGCCCCACCTGGGGCTTGAACTCACGAACCACGAGATCATGACCTAGCCAACGTCAGACACTTAACCAACTGAGCCACCCAGGTGCCCCTCATTTATTTATTTTTGAGAGGTGGAGAGGGGCAGAGACAGAGGGAGAGAGGATCCCAAGCAGATCCCAGCATGGGGCTCAATTACACAAACAGTGAGATCATGACCTGCACCAAAATCAAGAGTCAGACTCTTGACTGACTGAGCCACCCAGGAGCACCTAAGATTTTTTTTTTAAGTAATCTCTGTATCCAATGTGGGGCTGGAACCCATAACCCTGAGATCAAGAATCACACACTCTCCCCACTGAGCCAGTCAGGCACCCCACATTTTTATTTTAAAGCATAAATACATAAAAGACCAGCTTCATAATGAATGGTATTAAAATGTTACAAGTTTGAACTGCTATTTTGTTTAAAATTTTAACCTACCACATTTTTGGTATTTTGCAAATGTATGGGAAACTGATGATTTACCATCATAGACTGTCTGCGTTTGGCTCCCCACTGTCCCATGTATAAGCTGTATGACTTTGGCCAAATTATTTCACCCTTTCTAACCTCAATATTTCCTTATACAATAGGAATGATAAAATATTTGTCTCATGGAATTGTTTTGATGATTAAATTTAGTTAACACTGTAAAATGATTATAACAGTGCCTGGAAGGTAATAGTTGGTATGTAAGCATTTACTTAGTTAGAATATATAAGTATCACAGTCCTTCCATGAATACTCAAACATCCATTCAAAAGCAGCAATTAATAGTATTACTTCCTTAGCAGCAATACACAGTTTTGATACTACCAGTATAATAAAAGTTATCCTCAAGCTGCAATAATGAGAAATTTGGCAAGTGTATGTCTGTATACAGAATGTTACACAAGTAATACTACATGAAAATGCTTGTTGCACAACTCAAGCCAATCCTGGTAAATGTTTCAACAATTACATTTTAAACTTCCAACTCCTAATAAACTGCCTTCTGGATGTCTCACTGTGATGCCAAATTCAATATATTAACTTCCTGTCTCTGATAATGGCACCACCACTCTCCCAAACCTGGGGTAGAGGGTAGAATCATCGCAGACTCTTCCCTTATCTACTCAGAACCAGTCACCCCATGCTAATTCTTCCACTAAAAATGTCTTTCTTGTGCTTTTAATCTTTCCCTTCCCATGACTGTCACTCCGATTCACACAGTTGTTTTCTCTTGCTTACACGCGGCAGGACTTCTAACCCATGTCACTCCAGTCTCTCACTTCTGGTCCTCACCTCAGTGCACTGCAATTGGCTTCCACCCCCTACTATTCCTAGAAAGCTAATCTTGCCATGGCCATCAAACATCTGTTATCAGTGTCACTGGACACCCATACTCCTTATCTAACTAGACCTCTTGATCAGTTAACATCTCTTGTCAAAATTCCTTGCTCCAGTGTTTTCCAAGGCCCTGCTCACTCCTGATTTTTCTTCCTACTTTTAACTGTGCCTTCTTCTGCATCTCTTCCCCGGGGCTTTTTCTTCTCTTTATCCTTTAAATATTGGTGGTCCTCAGGTCTTTATTCTTGGCTCTTTTGTCTTCTCATTCTTCACGTGCATGATCAGTTTTTACTACTCTCAAATGTCTATGACTCACTGGGTCTCTCTTATACTGAATTCTACCCCAGTGCCTAGCACACAGCACTTTTCCTATACTTGTGTCCCAAGTTCCAGACCAAATCCTAGTTGTGGCATTTACCAGCTGTAAACTTGAGTAAGTTAAGGCACCTGTTCCACACTTTGGACATTTTTTTTTTTAATTTTTAACGTTTTACTTATTTTTGAGACAGAGAGAGACAGAGCATGAAACGGGGGAGGGGCAGAGAGAGAGGGAGACACAGAATCGGAAGCAGGCTCCAGGCTCTGAGCTATCAGCTCAGAGCCCGATGCGGAGCTCAAACTCACGGACTGCGAGATCATGACCTGAGCTGAAGTCCGACGCTTAACTGACTGAGCCACCCAGGCGCCCTGACTTTGGACATTTTTACGATGGGTAGAATAGTTAAGACCTACCTCAGAGGGCTGCTGTGAGAGTTACATAAAGTGGTAGATGTAAAACACTAAGAATATTACCTGGCAGATGTAATTACAAAATTTTAGGTGTTGTTATTATTGCCTATCTAACATTTACTAGCCAAACCCTCCCAGTACACCAAATATAACATGTCCCAAAACGAACAAACCCCTATATCAACCTACTCAAACCACGTTTTCCTCCTAACTTTTTTTTTTAATTTTTTTTTCAACGTTTTTTATTTATTTTTGGGACAGAGAGAGACAGAGCATGAACGGGGGAGGGGCAGAGAGAGAGGGAGACACAGAATCGGAAACAGGCTCCAGGCTCTGAGCCATCAGCCCAGAGCCTGACGCGGGGCTCGAACTCACGGACCGCGAGATCGTGACCTGGCTGAAGTCGGATGCTTAACCGACTGCGCCACCCAGGCGCCCCTCCTCCTAACTTTTTTGTCTTGGTTAGTGACAATCCCGTGCAAGCAATCACCTAACTCTTCTCCCATTCCAGTAGGGTCACATGTTTAATCTCCATCCTGTCAACCACCCCCACTCACCTCTATGGCCACAGCCCAAGTTCTGGTCTCTCTGTCTCACATTACTCGCTCATTGTCCTTTTGCCCCTGTTGCTACAAGAGTGATCTTTTAAAAAATATACATATATATCCTTTTATTTCCAGGATAAAATGCAAGGCCTTCATGATCTGGTCTTTGCCTTCCTTGCCAGATTCATCTTTCATGGCTCTCTTTTCTTACTTTATCTTCTAAAAGCTGCAAGGACAAAAACCAGAATAACAGTAACAGCTGGCAGTTAGTAAGGAAATGAAAGCTTAAAGAACTTAAATAAATTGCCATCTAGGAAAAAAATGGGGCACCTGGCTGGCTCACTTGGTAGAGAATGTAACTCTTGATCTTGGGGTTGTAAGTTCAAGCCCTGCATTAGGTATAGAGATTATTCTGTAGCAGAGCCAATGTCCAAAGTTAAATCTGCCTCCAAACTTTGTGCTTAATCACTACAATATGCTGCTGTTCACCTGCAATTGTCTTCCCAAACACAAGTGTCACTTCCCTCTTTGACATCTTTGCACATTTTATTCCCTCCATGAGGAATGCCTCTCCCATTTATCCTATATATTCTATAAAACTAGGCTCAAAATATCCAAGACACTTTTTGTGCTAGGATTTTGCTTTCTGTGTAAGAATCAGAGAAGAAAAGGACTTAGAAAATCCACTTTTGGGGAAAGAGAACATTGAAAAATTATATTTAAAACTTAAGGCATTTAGGGGCACCTGGATGGCTCAGTTGGTTGAGTGTCCAACTCTTGATTTCAGCTCAGGTCATATCTCAGGGTTATGGGATTGAGCCCCACATCAGGCTCCAAGCTGAGCATGGAGCCTGCTTAAGATTCTCTCTCTCCCTCTCTCTCTCTCACTCTCTCTCTCTCTCTCCCTCCCCTTCTGCCCCTCACCCCTGCTCATGCATATTCTCTCTCTAAAACAATAAATAAATGAATAAATAAATAGCTTTTAAAACTTAAAGCATTTATATTTTTTTTAATATTTATTTGTTTTTGAGAGAGAGAAAGTGAGTGAGCATGAGTGTGGGAGGGGCAGAGAGAAAGGGAGACAGAGAATCTAAAGCAGGCTCTGCACTGACAGCAGCAAGCTTGATGTGGGGCTCAAACTCACAAACCCTGAGATCATGACCTGAGCTGAACTTGGATGCTCAACTGACTGGGCCACACAGGCGCCCCAAGTTGGTAGAGCATGCAACTAGAAGACATGTGATAAATGTCAATTTCCTTTCAAACATAAAGAAACAGATATTATTAAAGATATGGCTCAGGCTTCTTTTCTGTTAAATCTCCCCTAACTTTGTCATTAGACAAAATTTAATATATACCATTTATTTCTAATGTAGCTTTATTAAACTGTATTGTATTTGTTTATTTAATATCTTCCCTAATTCTTTTCTTAAAAGAAAAGCATCATAAACTATCCCCTCCCTATGTTTTTCGTTCCCTTTATCTCCCTTCCTTTTATACAGTGTGTTAAAAAACAAAACAGCAGGCTCAAAATGGAGCCATTTATGCTAAGCCCCACATCACCAACCTGAAACTTAATTACAGTTGCTACTCAGAAATGGAATCTTAAACCAGACAGTCAGAAAATGCCTGATCAGCACTAGTTAGGTAATCTGCCAGATAGGCTCCTACCATCTCCTAAAGGAATTAATTTTGCAATAACCAACCCACTTTTTTGCCTAGTGGAACTTTCCCTATTCCCACTCCCTTTTGCCCCTAAAAGTCCTTCATTTTATGGAGGTCCTCTGAGCCCTTATCCATCTGCTAGATTATTATTATCTGTTGCCTGATTTGAATTGATTTTTGTTCAAATAGTCTTTAAAATTTTTATTTTTTTTATTATTTTTTTTAATTTTTTTTTAACGTTTATTTATTTTTGAGATAGAGAGAGAGACAGAGCATGAACGGGGGAGGAGCAGAGAGAGAGGGAGACACAGAATTGGAAGCAGGCTCCAGGCTCTGAGCCATCAGCCCAGAGCCCGACGCGGGGCTCGAACTCACGGACTGCGAGATCGTGACCTGAGCTGAAGTCGGACACTCAACCGACTGAGCCACCCAGGCGCCCCTAAAAATTTTAAATATGCCTGGGTTTATCTAATTGTTGCCTGGGGTTTTTCTAATACTTAGCCTTTAAAGCTCTGGGCACAACCTGGTAGTTCATAAGCCAAATTAGACTCAGAGGCATGTTTGGTTTGACTTATAGTTAAAAGTTTTTTCTTAGGGGTGCCAGGGTGACTTAGACAGTAAAGTGTCCAGCTCTTGGTTTTGCCTCAGGTCATGTTCTCATGCTTGAGCCCCGTGTTTGGCTCTGCACTGACAGAGCCCAGCTTGCTTGGGATTCTCTCTGTCTCCCTCTGCCCCCACCTTCCTTATGCTCTCAAAATAAGTAAAATAAACTTAAAAAAAAAAAACATTCTCTCTCTCTTTCCCTCTACCCCTCTCCCCTGCTCATGTGTGCTCTCTCTCTCTCTAAAAAAATTTTTCTAATAAAAATTAATAAAATAACAATAAAAAACATTTTTCTTAATTATACATCAATATTCAACAATTAGGAGCTTTTGTGTTAAAACGCAGATACCGGATTTTCTGTGAAAACTGAGAGGTTAAGCAGACTTAAGTTCTTGCAAAACCTCAGTTGGCTGAAACTGGGTAGAGGCTGCCCTCCTTGGATGGGCTAGTCTAATGTCACCCCAGCCTGTGTTATTCCTGTCAGAATTTTAGTTTGTGACCTCTGTTGAGAACTAGACCAACTTCCAAATAGTCCTGAAGTGTTTTCCTAGATCCCAAGGGCCCCACAAATCTCAATCACATTTTAGAACCAAACACTTATCATTTATATCACTCATCTCCAGTTAATCCTTTGTTACTTTAGGGAAACTCTCATTATTATTATTCTGATATTACAGAGGACAGAGATAGAAAGGCTTTGAGGCAAAGCGGAGAGCACCCAGAAAAACCTTACAGGGTGCTAATGGTAATTACTGATCATTCATTCAAGAAATATTTGTTCTGCTCCTGATTTGGAGATTTCCACACTACCAAGACAATATTCCTGCCATAGTGCCATAGAGCACCATAGGCACTTTGCATACATGATCCCCTTTAAAATTTTTTTTTTTCAACATTTTTTATTTATTTTTGGGACAGAGAGAGACAGAGCATGAACGGGGGAGGGGCAGAGAGAGAGGGAGACACAGAATCGGAAACAGGCTCCAGGCTCTGAGCCATCAGCCCAGAGCCTGACGCGGGGCTCGAACTCACGGACCGCGAGATCGTGACCTGGCTGAAGTCGGACGCTTAACCGACTGCGCCACCCAGGCGCCCCACATGATCCCCTTTAGTCTTCACAATGATACTATGAAGTAGACATATCTCATTTCACAAATGAGAACACAGAGGCGGACCGGGCTTCTAGCCTGCATTTGTCTGCCTGTAAATCTTATAGTCCAGTTTTTTAAATTACTAGGTGAATCCATTTATATTATCGCTGCCATGGTCCAGGATCTACTACTGAGTTTTGAAGATCCAGAAGCTTGACTTTTCATAGTGCAACCTGAGTTGATCAGATGACAAGGATTAATTCATAGGAGTTAAACTCTCAAGAGACATGTTTTGACCGAAACATCACCTTATTTTTCTACAAGTTACATAATCATGTTAGCAGGTCACTGCATTCCCTTTTTTATCTTTTAACACTTGAGTGGCTAAATCATAATTAAAAGCAGCTTAGTAAGCAAGGCATCATTGCAAAAGAAATTAATTAAATGATTTTACTGTCTAGTTTATCCAACTATCCAACTTACTATGCCACATTAGAATCTGACAAGGGACTAGACAGGAACCAGGCCATCCACCTGCTCAGGTGACCTCCACCCTAGATGGTTATGGAAGCACTATGACAAACCCTTATATCTTGGGATTTTCTTTAGACCCCACATAGACCAATATCTCTCTTTCTCTTATTATTTTTTTTCAGGAATAATATAATTGATTAGGCCACAATCTTTTTAAATTTATTCAGATTGCGATTAGATTTCTAAGTCTCACTTTTGCTTCTTTTAGACCTGGAATGAATCCTGTCTTGTAAGGGAACTATAACAAATACCTAATCTGATTCATTTTATATTGATACGGTTATTTAATTCTTATCGTTCTGGGAAGCACTTCATAAGTAGGCCTTATATACAGCCTCAAGTGTCATACTTTTATTTCACTTGTAGATGCTTATGTCTTGTCTTAACAAGATTGTAACCAATTCAGGGCAATGACAATAATAATACTATGTTAGAAGAGCTTTCCTATATGTTCCCATGTCATTTGCAAAGCAACATAGCAATATCATTCACTCTTTTCCCCCCGCCTTTTTTTCTTTTACAAAAGGTGAAGTCTCATGTTGAGAGAAGTAAATTGATTTACCGAAGCTTGTAAAATTAGTCAATGCAGGACCAGCTTTTGGTCCCAGGTCTTGTGGTTTCCATTCATCACAATTCCTACTATTTAGGCTGCTTCTGTGTGACCATGCTTGATATTCCCTTCTGTGCCCCAAAGCACCACACCGTAGATACTCAATACATAATTACAGAGGTTCATTATTGTAATTAGAAGCCAAATGAGTCATAATTCTTACTATATGCATATTAACAATTACAAACTATACTTTACTTCTCAATAGCACACGTGGTTATTATCTGATATTGTTCTAGATGAGTGTTTCTCAATGTATGGCCAGTGAAATACCTGGATCAGAATCACTTAGGATGCATGACAAAACTGCAGATTCCTGGGCTTTTCTCCAATTCTGAATGAGAGAATCTGAGTTCTTGGGCTCGGAGCCCAGAAACATGCATTTTAACAGGCTCCTCATGTGAGCATTAATCACACTGAAGTTTGACAATCACCATTCTAAATAAACATGAGGGATAGAGTGAATGTAAAGACCAGGTTGTCTTGGTAAGTCAATGTCAACATACAGAAAATAGAAAAGATGATTTATTTCCTTGATTCTAAGATACCCTCAATTGTAAGATACACCATTGATTTAACAATAGCTATTGAAGAAAAGAGCATCAAATTGTTCACAAAATATTTAATTCTGAATCTAGAAATTTTTTCAATATTAAGAAAGTGAATATTAGACATAAGAAAATTCAATAATTGTATTTTTTAAAAATTGCTCTATTGTTATTGCTTTAATTTCTCATACCAACACATATCTCTCTTAAGTCTATCCAAACTTAAACACTTGCACTAGAAATCTAGATAACAATACATACCCATTATAAACACTATATTGGTCAGCATTTATTTTAAGGTATAAGACAAACTAAACACTTTGCATTAAACACTTTATATGAACAAACAAATCATTTATGTGGGGCCAAATTGTTTAAAATATAATTAGTTTCTTTTAAAGCTATGTTGGGGCGCCTGGGTGGCTCAGTCAATTGAGCGTCCAACTTTGACTAAGGTCATGATCTCACCATCCATGAGTTCAAGCCCTGCATCGGGCTCTGTGCTGACAGCTCAGAGCCTGGAGCCTGCTTCAGATTCTGTGTGTCTCTCTCTGTCCTTCCCCCACTCATGCTCTGTCTCTCTCTCTCTCAAAAATAAAATTAAAAACATTTAAAAATTAAAAAAAAAACAAAGCTAACTTATAATAAACAATTCAAATGCTGAGGAGTCATCACAATTACTAATACAATTTTGCTTAGTTAAATGGATCATATTTTAATCTAATGCTAACTAGCTAAACAGCACATCTTTAACAATTTTTCAAGTCAAGACATTTTTGTATTTTGAAATCAATCTTTCTTTCCCAAGGCCTCTGTTGTAATGTGTGTGCTACATTGTAACAGAGCAACACTGGACTGAAAGTTCAGGAACTCTATTCTAGCACCAACCTGTGGTAATAATGGAACTGTTTCACCTTGGGTAAGTCACAGGACTTCTTTCAGCCCCAGTTTCCTCATTTGCAAAAAAAAAAAAAAATTACGTCTGAGGATGCATTAAGCTCCAAAATTATTCAGATTCACAATATTATATGTTGCTCATTGTTACATTGGGCCAAACATATCAAATTAATTAGAGACTAGATGTCTTTGCAAACGTGCAGGGTAATCTTTTTTTTTTTTTTCTTATCAATAATGGTATTTTATTTATTTATTTATTTATTTATTTATTTATTTATTTATTTTTACGTTTATTTATTTTTGAGACAGAGAGAGACAGAGCATGAATGGGGGAGGGTCAGAGAGAGGGAGACACAGAATCTGAAACGGGCTCCAGGCTCTGAGCTGTCAGCACAGAGCCCGACGCAGGGCTTGAACCCACAGACCGCGAGATCATGACCTGAGCCAAAGTCGGCTGCTTAACCGACTGAGCCACCCAGGCGCCCCAATAATGGTATTTTAAATGGTGTATTGAAAACAGGGGGTTTTGAGGTAGAAAGTTGGACATAATCTGAGTAGACTTTGAAAGCTAATATGGAATTAAGAGAAAAAGAGAGTAGATATTTTAAATTAAGGAAGCAAAATGAGCAAATCATTTGCATAGGCATAATTAGTTCAAATGGTATAGAAAAAGGGTTATTACATTTTAGTAATTGATAAGGCTAGTTACATAGAATGAGGATAGATTAAGAAAAGCTTTGAATGCTAGAGCAACTCATGATATTTAGTGGTTAAGGAAGTGCCTTTAAAGGTTTTCAGTGGTAGATGGAAATAATAAAATCATTGTTTAATCTAGCAATATACACAATGTACTTGAAGGAAAATAAAGCAAAATCAATTAGCAGGTTTACTCCAACATGCTCACTGACCTAGGATAGCACCAGCGAGAATGGAAAGCAACGAGTGGATAAAATACTGAAGTAAAAGTCAGATCCTGATTTGACTTGAACATGTGGAAATCTATTAAAGGAATACAGATGGGGCGTCTGGGTGGCTCAGTTGGTTAAGTGTCTGACTCTTGATTTCAGCTCAGGTCATGATCTCACAGTTCTTGAGTTCGAGTCTTGCATTAGGCTCTGTGCTGGCAGCAGAGAGCCTTCTTGGGATTCTCTCTCTCCCTCTCTCACTGCCCCTCCCCTGGTCTTTCTCTCTCTCTAAGTAAAATTTTTTAAAAATTTTAAAAAAAGGAATATTCAGTTACAAGGACATTGATTACAGTGAAGTTCATAAAATGGTTAAACAATCTAAATGTCTGAAAAGCAGGGATTGGTTCAGCAATATAACAGAATATTATTGATTCATTAGAAATGTTGTAGATGAATATAAATTAATACCTAAAGATGTTCACAGGATAGGTATCTTTAAAGATTTTATTTTTTAAAGTAATCTCTATACCCAGCGTGGAGCTTGAACTCTCAACCCCAAGATCAAGAGTTATATGCTCTACCATCTGACCGAGCCAGGCACTCCAAGTGTTCAAATATATTGATAACAGTTCACAATATATTGATATCAGTGCAGAGCCCAATGCTGGGCTTGATCTCACGAATCATGAGATCGTGACCTAAGCTGAAATCAAGAGTCAAACACTTAACTGACTGAGCCACCCAGGCACCCCACAGAATGGTCCAATTTTTGTTCACAAAAATATGTATGTGTTCAGACGCCTAGAAAGGTTTGAGGAGGATATACATGCAGTGAAATATCACTAGTGTTCTCTCTAATACTTCATTCCACACAGCATGCTGAAAGGTGGCTTTTCCTTTCTTTATTTGCTCATAAGTGTTTGCTAATCTTTTTAACTAGAAAAGCACAATATTTACTTATATTAAACATTTTAAATTTAAAAAGGGGACTTGTTGACTATGAGGAAACTAAATGGAAGTACTTGAGTGTTTTAACCCTAAGTAACAGAGACTGATATGAAGGTGGAGAAATGTGGGAAAGGCAAGAACAAAGAAGCATTTTGAGATCAGGATAACAAAATATGGTTTCGACATGACTTTGAAGGTATACATACACACACACACACACACACACACACACACACACTCCTCAAAGGAGAATATATAGAAAAAATGGCCAAAAGACTAACTTTGGAGCATTGTGGAGTTCTAGGAAAGTAATTAAAAATTGGCTATAGAAGGTGAATTTAGAAGTCTTTTACTTTTGCTAAGGTTTATTTATCTTTTTATACTACAGTAACTTTTACTTTTTAATTTTTTTAAATTTAAATCCAAGTTAGTTAACATACAGCGTAATAATGACTTCAGGAATAGAATTTACTGATTCATCACTTACATATAACATGCAGTGCTCACCCCAACAAGTGCCCTTTATAATGCCCATTTAGCCTATCCCCCACCCAACACCCTGCCAGCAACCCTCAGTTTGTTCTCTGTATTTAAGAGTCTCTTATGGTTTGCCTCCCTCTCTGTTTTTATCTTTTTTGCTTCCTTTTCCTTATGGTCTCATCTGTTTTGTTTTTTAAATTCCACATATGAGTGAAATCCTATATTTGCCTTTCTCTGACTGGCTTATTTTGCTTAGCATAATACACCCTAGTTCCATCCACGTTGTTGCAAATGGCAAGATTTCATTCTTTTTGATTACAGAGTAATATTCTACTGTGTGTGTATGTGCGTATGTGTATGGAATATTAATATAATATTAATGGAATATTATATATATATACATATATATATATGTATATATATATATATCCATTTGTCAGTCGGTGGACTTTTGGGCTCTTTCCATACTTTGGCTATTGTCAATAATGCTGTTATAAACATGGGGGTGCATGTGCCCCTTCGAAACAGCACACCTGTATCCCTTGGATAAATACCTAGTAGTGCAATTGCTGGGTCATAGGGTAGTTCTATTTTTAACTTTTTGAGGAACCTCCATACTGTTTTCCAAACTGGCTGCACCAGTTTGCATTCCCACCAGCAGTGCAAAAGAGATCCTCTTTCTCCACATCCTCATCAACATCTGTTGTTGCCTGAGTTGTTAATGTTAGCCATTCTGACAGGTGTGAGGTGCTCTCACTGTGGTTTTCATTTGCATTTCCCTGATGATGAGTGATGTTGAGCAGTTTTGGAATGTCTTCTTTGGAAAAGTGTCCATTCATCTCTTTTGCCCAATTATTCACTGGATTATTTGTTTTTTGGGTGTTGATTTTGATAAGTTCTTTACAGATTTTGGATACTAACCCTTTATCTGATATGTCATTTGCAAATATCTTCTCTGATTCTGTCAGTTGCCTTTTAGTCTTGCTGATAGTTTCCTTTGCCATGCAGAAGTTTTTTATCTTGATGATGTCTCAATAGTTCCTTTTTGCTTTTGTTTCCCTTGCCTCAGGATACATGTTGAGTAAAAAGTTGCTGTGGCAGAGGTCAAAGAGGTTTTTGCCTGCTTTCTCCTCAAGGATTTTGATGGCTTCCTGTCTTACATTGAGGTCTTTCATCCATATTGATTTTATCTTTCTGCATGGTGTAAGAAAGTGGTCCAGGTTCATTTTTCTGTATGTCGCTGTCCCATTTTCCCAACACCATTTGCTGAAGAGACTCTCTTTTTTCCATTGAATATTCTTTCCTGCTTTGTGAAAGATTAGTTGGTCATATGTTTGTGGGTTCATTTCTGTGTTCTCTAGTCTGTTCCTTTGATCTATGTGTCTGTTTTTGTGCCAGTACCATACTGTCTTGATGATTACAGCTTTGTAATACAGCTTGAAGTCTGGAATTGTAATGTCTTTGGTTTTCTTTTTCAGGATTGCTTTGTCTATTTGGGGTCTTTTCTGGTTCCATACAAATTTTAGGATTGTTTTTTCTAGCTCCGTAAACAATGCTGGTGTTATTTTGATAGGGATTGCACTAAGGTTTATTTATTTGCCATAAAGGTGGGGAAGAGATGCTTCCCTTAGTGCTAGAATAGCAATTCTGAAACTTCATTGTGAATCAGAATCATCTAGAGGTCTTGTTAAAACACAGTCCTTTGTGTCACTGGACTTTACACATAGAGTTTCTGCTTCTATAGATCTGGGGTAGGACTAGATATCTTTTCTTTTCTTTTCTTTTCTTTTCTTTTCTTTTCTTTTCTTTTCTTTTCTTTTCTTTTCTTTTCTTTTCTTTTCTTTTCTTTTCTTTTTAAGTAAGCTCTACGCCCAATGTGGGGCTCAAACTCATGACTCTAAGATCAAGAGTCACATGCTTCACCAACTGAGCCAGCAAAGGTGCCCCAAGAATTTTCATTTTTAACAAGTTCCCAGGTGATGTTAATACTACTAATCCAAAAACCACACTTGGAGAATAACTGTATTAAAGTTGAGAGATATCTAGCAAACTGGTAGGAGTGTGTTTGAAGAGCTAGGTCCTAAGACATTATATATGTGAGGCAATAACAAAACCTTAACCATTGTCCTAAGACCAGAAGAGTAGGGATTTTGAGTTGAAGGTGATGGAATATATTCCTTGAATTCATTCCTGCTAGACTCTATTTGTACCCAAATTTAGGTCCCACTCTTAAAAATAACTACATAGGTGGGGGACCTGGATGGGTCAGTTGGTTAAGCATCTGACTTCGGCTCAGGTCATGATCTCATGGTTCATGAATTCAAGCCCATGTCAGGCTCTATGAGGAGCCTGAGCTGTCTCAGAGCCTGGAGTCTACTTGGGTTTCTGTGTCTTCTCTCTCTGCTCCCCGCGCCCCCCACTCACGCTCTGTGTGTGTCTCTCTGAAAAGTAAACAAACATTAAAAAATTAAAGGGGCGCCTGGGTGGCTCAGTCGGTTGAGCGGCCGACTTCGGCTCAGGTCATGATCTCGCGGTCCATGAGTTCGAGCCCCGCGTCGGGCTCTGTGCTGACTGCTCAGAGCCTGGAGCCTGCTTCCGATTCTGTGTCTCCCTCTCTCTCTGACCCTCCCCCGTTCATGCTCGCTCTCTCTCTGTCCCAAAAATAAATAAACGTTAAAAAAAATTTTTTTTTAAAAAACTACATAAGTAAAATTAAAAAAAGAAATGTTTCAACAATACTTAGCATAGTAGAGGTAAAATAAAGGGAAAACAAGGTCATTTTCCTCCATTCACCATCGTACATCTTTAATACCACCAGGACAGACTAGCATCTGGTAAAGCAGCATGGAGTAGAAGCAGCACCTGGTAGAATATCATAGGATTGGATTTGTTTCTGAACAGGTGTGGGACTCCTCATGGGGGCTCTCAGAAATAATTAAATAGGGGATGTACTTTGCAGGAGGCTGGAATTTCTGCATAAGCAGATGAGGGCCAGAGCCAGCGCAATTTGAGTTACATGGAAACACTTGATTTTAACTCAAAATTTCACCACCATATCTTGAGTAGAAAGCTAAGAGAAAAGAAATAAAGGTATATATGCCAAGCCTGTGCAATCTGCTCTGACCCAATTTTGGTTCAGCTAACAATAAAGAACCTTCAAATTATTTTTAGTAGCACCATCAACAAAATAAAAGCAAGATGGACTAGGCTTAAAAGTCAAATAGTTTATATAAAAACAAAGCAATTCTCTCTGCTCTATCCCTCCACACTTTTGAGTCCTGTTCTTTAGAAGCAGTTCCATACTCCTAGGTATTCTTTAGTTCCTTATCCCCAAATTTCTTTCTGAGTAACATGATTACACTCTTATATCTTCATTAAAAAGTTGTAGATATTGTTTATTGACTTATTTCTATGGAATATGAGGATTTAGGGGAAAAAAAACCCCATAGGCTGAGGAATAATTAGAATGATGATACACACTAGCAGTAAGGTGATAAAGACTTAGCAAGGGGGTGGCTACAGATAAATGAAATAGAAAAGGAGTGTATAATATCAGTAAGACTTGACAGATGAGGTAATAGTAAATAAATCTGGGTAAAAGTCAAAGATAGTACCAACTTTGCTGTTATGGTAGCTAGCTATGATTCAATTAAAAAAATTTTAAAGAACAATAATTTTGAGAGTTAGAGATATATTTTTGGATTTCTTAAGCTTGAGGTAACAATCAGCCTATGATTTCAATTAGGCTAATATAGCTTAATTCCTCAATTATCTCATACAAAAAGATTTTCCTCATCTGAATTTTTATAAGTTATTGCTTGTACCACTCATTTAGTATGAATTATTAACTGACTTATATTCTCAGTATTTCATGTGAATATATCTTATTTCCCAAAACAGATTTTGCCCTTCCAAAGAGTAAAACCAATGTTATACACTTGTATCACCCATATCTCACTCTCTCTGGAACTATCAATAACTCCATACTAAGTATATTTTTTATAGCATATTGTTCAGATATCCTTTCAAAGATATAAAGGATACAATAAAAACTGTAATCAATATTCTAAGAGATGAATGATCAGGATGTTTCTAAGCAATAAAAAGGAACTACAAAGAATTCTTGGAAGTTAAATATACAACAGCACCAGTAAGTAATGCATTAAAAATAATTGAATGGGTATCTGGGAGGCTCTGTTGGTTGAGCACCCAATTCTTGGTCTTGGCTCAGGTCATGATCTCCCACTTGATGGGATCGAGCCCTGCATTGAGCTATGCATTGACAGTGCTGAACCTACTTGAGATTCTCTCTCTACCCCCCCTGCCCCTTACCCTGTCTTGCATACATGTGTGCATGTGGGTGTGCACTCTCTCTTTCTCTCAAAATAAATAAACATTTTAAAAAAAGAATTGAAAGATAAAGTTGAGAAAATCTCTTAGAAAATAGAACAAATAGATAAAATTAAAGAATAAATAAGAATTATAAAAGAAATGAAAAATTTCCAGAACTGAAGAATATAAGTTTCTACATTCACTGTGTGATCATCAAGTATGCATCCCAATAAATAAAGCAAGACCCACTCAAAACTATATCAAATATTGGGGCACCTGGGTGGCTTAGTTGATTAAGCATCTGACTCTTGATCTCAGCACAGTTCTCCAACTCAGGGTCTTGATCTCAGGGTCCTGAGTTCAGGCCCTGCATTGGGCATTAAGCCTACCTAAAAACAAAAACAAAACAAAACAAAACAACATCAAATACTGAAGTGTCAGAACACCAAGAAGAAAAAGACAATCAAATACACTTCAGAGAGAAGAAATAGGTAATACACAAATAGGTAATACGGAAATAGGTTCTGGAACATCAGACTACTCTATAATCATTTGGAAGCTGAAAGACAATGATCAATGACTTCAAAAGGAAGAAGTATTTCCTTTAATTTTATGTCTAGCCAAACTATAAATGTAAAGGTAGAGTAGACTTCTATCTCTTTTTCAGACATAGACAGTCCCCAAAAATGTGCTTCCTATGCACTCATTCTCAGGAAGCTAAAAAAGAATATGTTCCACCAGATCCAAGAAAGAGGAAGAAGGAGATTCAAGGAAGGAATCAACATGGAAATGAGGAGGAGGGAACTCCTAAGACAATAGTGAAGAGAAATCCCAGGATGACACGTGCAGCAGTCCTTCAGAACAGTAAGTTTAGGTCAGAGTAAGAGAAGTGTTTCAGGAGGGATATACCCAAGATTAAAATGGATCTGGGAGGAAACCTGATATGCGTGACTGTACTGGTAAGTCTGTGGCTGAGCTACTAGTAGGTGAAGAGTTAAGCAAATAAACAAAATGATGAGGTAATTGTTAATTCTGGGAAAAACAAGAACTTAAACCAAAGATAGATATAAGCAAAAATGAGTGAGACATTTTTCAGCTTATTGTCTTCTGACATTTCTCCCCAGATGCTACTCCCCGCCTCCCTTAGAAAAATAACTATGCACATCTTCACAAACTTAAATAATTACATACAAGCATACATTTTTTACCACCGTTCATTATGTAGTTGCTGACAACATATAGAAAAGAAAAATTGGTTCTGTTTCTATTATAAATAAATTATTAAATTATGCATGTGAGCATTTGAAACATATACCAATGAAAACTACCAGAGCAAGTTCAGGCCTATCTAAGCAGAGTCTTAAAAAAAAAACTGGTGAAAGACTATTATGTGAGACATGTGTTCCATACTTTTTGGCTCTGTGGTTTCTGGCCTGTAAATGATCCAGTCATTCAATTTACTCATACACTACACCTTCATTTATTTATTTATTTATTTTAGCGTATTATTTTTTTAAGTGGCTCCACACCCAATGTGAGACTTGAACTCACGACCCTGAGATTAAGAGTTGCATGCTCTACTGACTGAGCCAGCCAGGCAGCCATATAATACACCTTTAGACATCTATTTATAATCAAGGCAGCATACTAAATTCTGAATTTCCTGAAATCTCTTATATTCTCATTTACACTTAATGGCCTTAAATACTGTAAAAAGCTTGATCCAGCAGCATATACCTTGTAAACTCTACATCCAAAGTGTGGCTCGAATTATGACCCTGAGATCATGTTCTACAGACTGAGCCACCCAGGTGTGTCTTACCCTGGGTGGCTCAGTCCCTTAAGCATCTGACTCTTGGTTTTTGGCTCAGGTCATGATCTCACAGTTTATGAGTTGGAACCTCGCATTGGGCTCTGTGTTGGCAGTGTGGAATCTGCTTGGGATTCTCTCTCTACCCCTCCCCCCCTCCCCCCCCTTCCTCTGCTTGCTCAGTCTCTCAAAATATAAATTAAAAAATTTAAAAAAAATGTGAAAATAGATAAATAAAAACGTAGCAATAAGAAAAAACAGAACAAAAAACTACTAGATAGTAAACCCAAAGAAGATATGAGCCCTTTCTCTTATTCTCCAGTGCCACAGTTTCCAGAATGTACTTGGACTTGAGGGGTGTTAAATGAGTGAATGAAATACCAATTTGTAATTTTGTCTACCTTCTCGAACGAAAAGAGATACAGAAAGATACCGTTCCATTAGATGTCAGTTATTTCTATGGCTAACCACGAAAGAGGACCTGCCCTGTCATCTTTTGTATCCCCGGAGCTTAAAAAATGTTGAAAGACAAAAAACAAACAAACAAAAACAGAAAAAAAAACAAAAAAAAAAAACAAACAAAAACGGGAGGAGGGGAGAGAGGGGCGTCCTTGTGGGGAACAGGTCAGAATAGGACCCAAATCCCATTTTGTCACCAACAAAATTTGCAGCCTACTCTGTCCTCTCTGAAAATTGTACGGCCTTAAGACGAATCAATTGCAATTAGAAAACTCAGGAGCAGGCACTTCCCACTCCATCAAAGTGAAGCCAAGTTGACAAAACCGCAAAGACTTGGCTAATTCAGGCAGAAGCTAATTTATTATTATTGGCCCAAAATTACCCACTTTTTTTTTTTCCTGTGCAGGCCAGTATCCACAACCGCACTGACGCCTCAAGTAGGGCGAACGTTTTCACCAGTAGCTGGTGAGGAGCCCGGTGTTTCTCAGCCAAAACCCTGGGAGACTGGGATTTATGCGGTGTAGTAATCCAAACACCTCGAGTAGATGCACAGCCTTTAAAAATCAGCATCTCGTAAGAAATTCCTTCAATTTTCCATCTTACAAGCGGAGGAAACAAATCTCCTCAGCTCTTCGGGGACGAGCTCTTTTCCAAATAACACAACCACAGGCAACTCATCATCCTGAGCCCTAGGCTGGGCCACACACACCCCAGCTCTTAAGGGTCACAACCGAAACAGTCTCTGCCCGCCTCTCCTTTAAAGAAGCCGCGCGCGGTCGGGCTGCCCTAGAGTTCAACTTCCGGCTACATAGTGAGAGGATGTTTTCCTTCAGGCCACACCCTCCTAGCCACGCCCGCCACGCCACGCCTTCCGAGAGCTAGCTCCAGCAGGCGGGCGCGTAGGAGGGGCGGGTCCGGGTAGGGGTCGCCCTCCCTCGGCGGCGCTCAGTCACTCCCCAAGCAGGCGGATAGCACGGCGGCGCGCGCGCGCGCTCCCGGTGCCCTCCCCGTGACGTGCCTGGCCGAGGCCGCGCAAGGGCGCTGTAGCTGCCAGTGCCGCTGTCATGGCGTCCGAGGCGCTGGCTGAAGAGAACCCGCCGCGGTCTCCTTAGAGCGAGGGGCTGGCGGCTGGGCATGGAGAGCGGCCCCGAGAGCCTGCAGCCACTAGAACACGGGGTGGCCATCGGGCCAACGCCAGGGACAGGTTCTCCGCAGGAAGGGCCACCGGAGACCAGGCTCGCCGCCGGAGATGGTCCTGGAGTATGGGCGGCGGAGAGCAGAGGCGGGAATGGGCAGGGGGCGGCGGCCGCCGGGAGGAGCCTCTTGGACTCCGTTCCTCCCGCCGGCTCTCCTCAGGTTCCCGGACCCTGCAGCTCCTTTCCGGGCTTGGACTTGAAGGAGAGCGATTTGGAGAACACTGCTGCCCAGAAGGCGCCTCTGAGAGGGCAACACAAGGTGACCGCCTCGCCGGAGACCGCGGAGGCCGGAGCGGACCATGGATCGGGTCCGGCCGGAGACGCCGGCTGCCGCGCGGATTCCGCCGGCACCTGCCGGGCAGAGTTGGCGGCCGCCGGCTCCGAGGAGCCTAGCAGCGCCGGCGGCCTCAGTAGCAGTTGCAGCGACCCGAGCCCTCCTGGGGAATCGCCAAGCCTGGACTCCCTGGAGTCGTTCTCTAACCTGCATTCTTTCCCCAGTAGCTCTGAGTTTAATAGTGAGGAGGGAGCAGAGAACCGGGTCCCCGGGGAGGAGGAGGAGGGCGAGGGCGCGGCGGTGTTGCCCCCGGCTGTGCCTCTTTGCCGAGAAGAGGAGGAGGAGGAGGAGGGGGAGGAAGCTCAGGTACTGGCGGCCTCCAAGGAACGCTTCCCGGGACAATCTGTCTATCACATCAAGTGGATCCAGTGGAAGGAAGAGAACACACCCATCATCACTCAGAATGAGAATGGACCCTGCCCTTTGCTGGCCATCCTCAATGTTTTGCTTCTGGCCTGGAAGGTACATTTCTGCAGCTATTTCCTACAGCTTTTGGGGAGGGGGAAAAACGGGGTGAAGGAGCTGCTGCATGTCAGCTGACGGCTTCCTCTTTTCTTTCCTGGTTCTCCCATGAAATTCATTCTGGGACTCTTGTCCAAAGAATATTCTTATATGTATTTTGTAAAAGAATTGCCGGCAACCTCAGGTCTCTCTAGTGTTTAAATATGAGTTCAACATTCAGTTGATGTTCTTAAAAACAACTAGGACTTAGAGCACCCTAAACCCTAGGATTATTTTTTAACTGTATTTTTCTGTGTTTCCTTCTTACTGACTGTCACATATGCAAGAGTGAAGAACTGGGGAAAATGATCTTTAGAAGTTACTTACCATCAATCCATGATAGCAGGGAACAAGTTTTGATGGTTATGTTTAGCCAATTTCCCAACTAATACTTGCTCCATTTGGGTGTAGATACTTAAGGAAATGGTGATAGGGAAGATGTGGCCCGTTAGACAAATTCCATTTAAGGGAAAGCATTGGTCTGAGCCCAGTTACCGTAACTTCTTGGTTTTCAAAGATTGTTTTCATTTTATGCATGATTTTTATTTGCCTTGTTTATTTGTTTCTGCTTAAACAGTTTGGCATTATGACTGTTATTACATTATTGCATATTACTTGCATCAGAACTTGTCAAGGTTAAGGAAATTAAAATTGTAATGACTCAAATAAGAAAAGATATATTCAAGGTAAAGGAACAAGAAAGGTAAGGGCCCTTCAAAAGTTAAGTATATTGAGGGGACTCAGTGTGTTGTGTATAACTGAAGTGTCTTACTCAAGCTTGCAGTTTGAGGATGCTGAGATGCAGGATCTTATAGCACACCTCTTATTTTCTAATTGATAAGTATATCCATTGATAAACTGTTTCCTAGAAAAAAATAACCTGGATTATTCTGACCGGTTAGGAAAAAAATTAAGTAAAGGAAATAGCATATATTATGTGCCTTCATCTTCCTGTTACTAGCAAGGGCTGATGCAAAAGAAATAAGATTAGAAACCTTAGCAGTATCTGGTACATAATGGCACTCAAATGTTTGATGAAGACTGTGTCTGCTTTAGCTGGGGAGCTATTTGGGGTTGCATCATTGACTTATTAAAGGACAATGCAAGGCAATACACTATAAATACATCTATATATTGTATACATCTGTTTACATAAATATAAATTTTTCAGTTATAAACAACAGATTGAAATGTGTTAGATATTCCAAAAGGGGAAATTTTTCTTTAGTCTGTCATAGCCCCAGAGAGCTTCATGGAATTGATGGGTCTTATACCAAGCTTTTAAGGAAAACTAAATTTGAAATAATAAGGAAATGGAATTGTGGGAGCGGGAAGGATATAAACAAAAGGGATGAAAATAGAATGGATTGTGTGTGTGCGTGCGTGTCTGTGCGTGCATGTGTGTTTATTAGCCGACCAGTATTCATACTGGTGAATAATAAAAAGTAAGACTGAAAGGTGAAGAACCACTTGATGAAAGCCCTTAAATGTCAGAGTCAGACTTGATATACAGGCCAAAGACCCTAGTCTTTTTGTAGGAAGGGAAAACAGTTCTTTAGATTTTCTTTTCTCTTAGTTACCAAATAGTACTACCAAAGTTCAGAGGAAGGAGCAAGTGCTATGATCTGAAATATTTGGAGATAGATGAGCATTGAATTGACTCTTTCAGACATGGCTTCAATGAAATGATCAAACATTTGAGTTCCTACTACGTGTGAGGTACTAGAAGTACAAAGACAAGCAAGATGCAAGTCTGCCCTCATGTAGCTCCCATTTAGTGGGGAGACACATATAAATAATTACAGTGCAATGTGGTAAGTTCTAAATGTGCTTTGGAATTAGAAAAGGGTAATTGGGGATGCGTTGTGTCAAGGGAAAGCTTTATAAAAGAGGTAATCTATGAACTGGATCTGAAGGATGAGTTGATAGAAGGCCTTCCAGCCAGAGGGAATGGTGTATTCAAAGCTGGTGAAGCAGAAAAAGATTTGTTCTTTTTCATGATTCAAACCTTGGTTGGAAGTGCAGAGTCAGAGGGAAGGAAATGGCATTAGCAGGAAATAAAATTGATAGTTTGTGTTAGACTGTTAATGAGCAGGCGTGCTTATTAATTTGGAGGCTATTTTATAAATCTGTGGTTTTTAAGCCTCCTGTCTGCCTCCAGGCTATGGCTACACACAAACGTTACTCATCAGTAATCAGTGATTGATAGGGAGGCAGATTAAGAGAAGCAGGGTCTGATAAAGCAGCTTTCTCAAAGAGAGCCGGGGGTGCTAGAGGTCAGAACTATTTTCATAATAATACTAAGCTAGTATTTGCCTTTTCATTCTCATTCTTTCACAAGTGTCAATGGAGTTTTCCAGGCTATATGATATGTGATAATATCATTGCTCTGAGAGTTAATGGAATATGTGCTTATTTATTCTTTTTAAAATTTTTCTCAATTTTCATTTCTAGTATGGTAGGTATGGGTAGATATAACCTACATAGACCAAAGCTCTTTGGGGTCCTCAATAATTTTTAGAACTGTAATGGTCTAGACACCAGAAGGTTTGAGAAAGGCTGAGGTAGAGAAAAATAGTAAATAGGGTACAAAAAGTAGCTGTCAGATTTCACTGTAAACACAAGTGGTGCTTACACTTTATATTTAGCTAATCATAGGGAACTCGACTGAGAATAATATGATGGAAGTCGCCTTGTTTGTTTGAGATTAGACTAGGGGTAAGATTGTAGTGTAGCAGGAAGTGTAGTGTAACATGAAGAATTGATGAGGATGGTCCTTTTGGATGGGGAATTCTCTGCCCCTTCTCTTTGATGAAGATAATGTTGGAGCCTAAATGATCGCTAACTGGACAAAGGAAATGAAGATGACCCCACCTTTTCTAATCTGGGTAATAGAGATTGCATCATTCAAAAGATAAAGTGTTTTCAGCTGGGAGATGTCAAAAGTTTAGTTGTGTCAGGTTGGAAATGTCTGATAGTGGGACATGAAAATATAAATATTCATCATGCCTCTAGAAGCGTCGAGTGTCAGGGAAGAGGTCAAATTATAGAGAAAAACTGAATGGGGGAGTTATTGCATAGACCTAAGTATGGTAGTTTACTTACCATAAGTATGAGAATAAATGAATACTTCATTGAGAGTGGTGAGCCATAGTTCTCAATTTTTTTTTTTTTTATCATTGAGAATATGTGGGAAACTACAAATTGCCAGCTTAATTCCTCCCTGTAATTCTCCACTCCCTCTTCCATCCCATTCTCCAGTAGACAATAGCGAAAACAGAGAACAAGGATTAAACTTGGTGGGGGAAAGGCAATAAGCATTAAGAGTGAGAGAGTGTAAAAGAAACCAGTATAGGCATAATGTGACATATGACTGAGAACTGGAAATAGGACAGTGTCATGATAGTAGTCTCGGAGAGAAACTAATAAAGCGGTCAGTTATCAATTGTCAAGTGCAACAGCAATCAAGGAGCTATTGGAGTACAAAAGATTTTACTGAAAAAGGATGGGTGTGAGGACAAAGATGCTGAAAAGTCAGAATAATATTGACTCCTCAGAATAGGTGGTAAAGTTCTCTTCAGAGGAAAGGAGCAACAATCTCATTTTCTGAAGTAATGGAAGGAATGGGACAAGGAAGATATAGAGACAAGGTTGTGTAAAATAGAGAGGCAGATGGCAATTGAGGCCTCATTCTCCCATTTTGGCACAATAACAATTGACCTTATCAGCAATCACTATTGAACCTGTCAGTAATTAGCAAGGAGAGGTTTTAAAGCTTGGGGGGGAGGATTGTATGAGAAAGGCACATTGTATTTTAAAGAAATTCTAATCTCATAGAGATTATGTCTTGGAATTTGAGGCATAAATAGAAAGTAGTAAGTAGCAATGGATAAGTTGGGGTTATGCTTTAAAAACTTGTAGTATATACATTTTGCTTTGTTTCTGTTTGTTTCCCCAGTAGTTTTCTAATACCTAGAAATAGGAACAGAAAGAATGGCTGGTTAGGGTTATATCAGGGACTGAGCTTTCCAAGGGCTGATTTGTGGAGAGTCAATGGAATTAGAGTTGAAAATGAAACAGGTGATTATGTCTTTGAAGGAAGGTGGAGTAATGAGAAAAATCAATAAACATGTTGGGAGGATTTGAGTGATTCAAAGAAAGTAAGTGCCATAGTTCTGGATGAGAAATGATAGTTAAAATTATCAAACAGTACTGTGTTGGAAATATTGGAGTTTTAATTATAGATAGGTTGCCTTAGGACTGATGAAGAGTAGGTGATCGTTCATAATCTCTGAAATAGTTGAGCTGTGGCAATCCAACAAATCAAAAAAGGAAACCTATTCATTAAATTTAATTCAGGCTCAAATTTCTATTTCTCTTTAACTGACACCAGGTAAATTTATGCTTTGGAATATGTATTCATTTTGCTTCTTTACTTTAGACTAAACTTAGTGTTTTTTTTTACGGTTTTTCTTTAATCTTTCATCTTATCTATCAAAAACAATGCTAGGGGCACCTGGGTGGCTCAGTCAGTTAAGCAGTTAAGCATCTGACTCTTGATCACTTCAGGTCTCTCTGCTCAGGTCATGATCTCATGGTTTGAACTGACAGCAGGGAGCCTGCTTAGGATTCTCTCTCTCCCCCCTTTTTCTGCTCCTCTCCCACGTGTGTGTGCACATGCACGCGCTCTCTCAAAATAAATAAATAAACATTAAAAAAAACCCACAGTGCTATTTATAGGTGTATTTGAAGGCTATGACCCACTTATTTAGATGTGTTTCAGGGTGCCTGGCTAGCTCAGTTGGTAGAGCATGTGACTCTTGATTTCAGAATTGTGAGCTTGAACCCCACTTAGGGTATGGAAATTACTTAAAACTAAAAAAAAAAAATGGATGTGTTTGTAAAAATTAACAAGTCAAAAATTTAGTTTCTGATGATACTGATAACATGATAGTTATATTATAAATGTTGAAGCCAAGTGATGGGTACTTGGGAAATTCATTATGCTATTATTTTTCTACTTTGTGTAACTTAAATTTTATACTATGAACATTTTTTAAAGTTTCTCCATTAATATCATCATGTTTATGAAAGTATTACTTTAATAGAGGGAGTCCTTGCTATGTAATACATTTGTTTTCTTGTAGAATGTTACAGGTTCTGAGAATCAAACACTCAAAAAAACTTATATAAACTTATTCTGTGCGTTATGATAGTTTTGTAATATCTAACGATTATGTAGCATTTTAGTAGAAGAATGAATATGCTATTCTAAATTAAGATGCTGGAAGTACATCTCATTTCCTCCCCAGCCCTTTTAGGTAGGAAATTCTTTTTTCCCCCCTCTCTTTGCTTGGTAGGAACTGAGACCATCTCCTACTCCAAGTCAAGAGAGGAATGCCAGGATTCTGAAACAAGATTTTTTTTTATATTAAAGCTGGTTTCTCCAGACATTACACCTAGAATCTGTAAAATAAGGTTGATACATTTGATTCTATAAAAACTGAAAAAGCTGAAGGTTTAAAAAAAAAAAAAAGACAGAAAGTCCCTTTCTCACCGCAACCCCCTTCTTCCCCCCAAAAACGCTACCTGAAACTAAACCAAAACACACACCACAAACTGAGGGAACAGTTTGCCAGATTATGTGTCTAATGGTTAATTTCTTCATTTACAAAGAGCCCTTATAAATTAGAAAGAGATGAGCAACCCAACAGCAAAATGAACAAAAGGCCATTACCGGAAAATTCAAAGATGTTCAAATGGATGTCCTCTCTCTTATTACCACTTGCACATGAGGCATCATGAGGGTGAGCTTCTTGTCAGCAATGAGTATGACTCTACCTCTCCCTCCCTGCTTGAAAACTTTTCTTGTACTGTTTTCATACACCTTGCTTCAGACTGGTTTTTACTTTTTTTTTTTTCAAACTTCCTGACTTATAAGAACGTTGCAATCATACAAATTTTCTCACATTTTCCTTTTCCCAAAGTAGGCACAAAGCTCTTTTGAGTCTTTCCGAGTGTATTTATTACTTATAAAAGTGGAAAAAAAGATTCCATATTAGACTCTGCCCACCCTTTTTTTTTTTTAAATATAGATCCTGTAAGAAGAGATTAATAACTTCACACGGTGGAGTTTTGTTTACACAGTAGATGCAAGTAACATTTATGAGACTTTCATTTCCAATCTCTTTTAAGAATTAGGATTGGTATTGTTTTTCTTCATTTGTGAGATAAAATGGATGAGGACTGATGATAGTATGACTACTCCATTGGCTGGTTGCCCTATTAATGATGGGTTCATTTTCTCCTCTCTCCTTGCTCCCAGTAGTCCTTCAGCGGATAACTTTCCCGTTCCCCATACACCTTATCTATATTGAGTGCCACGTGAAGAACATCTGAGCATAGATGGTACCAGCAATCATATGGCTTTGAAAAATAGTAGTACTCCATTATTTTTTTTAATGTTTATTTAGAGAGAGAGAGTGCACGTGCTTTCACTTGTGCATGCACGTGAGAGAGGGGGAGGGGCAGAGAGGAAGGGAGAGAGAAAATCCAAAGGAGGCTCCATGCTGACAGAGCAGAGCCAGACCTGGAGCTCAATCTCACTACTGTGAGATCATGACCTGAGCTGGAATCAAGAGTTGGGCGCTCAACTGGGCCACCCAGGCACCCCAGTACTTGGTTATTTTTGTGTCCAGATACACTGCTAAATATTTTACATGCATTATATGCATTTCCTCTTAATTTTTCAATTATATCATGAAATCCTTAGGTAGATAATGTTCCTATTTTACATATATGCAAAACTGAGGTAACATAAATTTTAAATAACTTGCCCAAGCTAAGATTATCACCTACTTCAGAACTTGAGATGTTACTTGGGATATGTGGTTTGGAAGTTAAATAGTGGACAATAAGTCTGGGACAAATCAGTCTGGAAGAACCAGTGATAAAGTCAGAGGAGCAGAAATAGCCTTCATGATTCCTTAGAACAAATCCTGGGGATCTGGTACCAGTTGCTCTTTATACAGACTCCTTCCATTTTTAGCCCCCTCTACTTCACCCCCTGTCCTCTGAATTATCTGGCCCTTCCAGCGTCAGAGACTTTCTTAGCTTCTGTGGTGAATGAGCTTGTTTTTCCCTTCAAAGTTTATGAAATGCATTCTTTGGTATTTTCATTAATTAGTAACTTCTATCTCTACTACCACTACCCTAGTTCAGGCCACCTTCATCTTATCTGGACTACTTCAGTAGCTATTCCCATCTATTTTTCAAGCAACTAATGCAAACTTTCATTGTCACTTATTCTTTGGGTAGATTTTTCAGCAACTAGGCTTTTTAAAGTCTGTTTATTTTGAGAGAGACAGAGTGTGCAAGCGTGTGCAGGGGAGGGGCAGAGAGAGAGGGACAGAGAATCCCAGGCAGGCTCTGCACTGTCAGTGCCGAGCCTGATGCAGGGCTCAAACCCACCAACCATGAGATCAGGACCTGAGCCAAAATCAGATGCTTAACCGACTGAACCACCCAGGTGCCCCAGTCTTTGTGAGCTTGTTAAATAGATATCCACTGTACCATTCTTCATTGCTCTGAAACTCTTTGATTGCATATAAAATAGGATATTTTTGAAAATCTAGTATGTATGAATGTATCTGCAGTTTCTGATGATTTTAAATAGTTTTAAATAGGCCTTGGTGTTACTCTGAGGATGGGGTCTTATTGTGATAGAAATTGATGGCGAACATGTTTCAAATTGTTTTTCTTCTTCTTTTTTTTAAGTTTACTTATTTTTCAGAGAGAGAGAGCAAGCAGGGAAAGGGCAGAGAAAGAGGGAGAGAGAAAATCCCAAGCAGGCTCCATGCTGTAAGCACAGAGCCTGATGCAGGGCTTGAACCTAGAAACCATGAGATCATGACCTGAGCCAAAACCAAGAGTTGGACACTTAACTGTGTGAGCTACCCCTGAAATTGGCTTTTCTAAGTTGAAGGTTGTCTCATAAATTTTTCCTGAGAGGAAATACTGATGATAAATAGATTTACTATAAAGCCTGAATTTTAGTATTTTTAAGTATAATAATTATTCTTAATTAATAATAAATGAACCATTCTTAATTGATAATAAATGATAAATAATAAATTAATGATACATATAAGAAATTAGAATAGGAAGATGATATATGATATCCTTTTTTTTTTAACGTTCAATTTTTTAACAATCAATTTTTTCTTTTAACGGTTATTTATTGTTGAGAAACAGAGAGAGACAGAGCATGAGCATGGGAGGGGCAGAGAGAGGGGAAGACACAGAATTCGACACAGGCTCCAGGCTTTGAGCTGTCAGCACAGAGCCCAATGCGGGGCTCAAAATCACAAACCATGAGATCATGACCCGAGCCGAAGTCGGATGCTCAACCGATTGAGCCACCCAGGTGCCCCTCTATAATAGTTTATAATATGTACGTTTATTTGCTGGAGCCAGAATTAAAGGTATATTGAAAGGATTCTTAACTTTTTTAGTCTTTATTTTGAAAGAAGCTACATTTCTTCCTTTTGATTCCCATTAGTATTTCTAATATTTTTAAAAATAATTTCTTTACAATTTCATCTAAAAAATCATGAGTGCTGTATGATTTACTGTATATTCAAAATTAGTAGGTGCACCTGGCTGACTCAATTACATAGAGCATGCAACTCTTGATCTTGGGGTTGGGAGTTTGAGCCCCCCATGTTCGGTGTAGAGATTACTTAAAAGTATTTTTTTTAATAAATGAAATTTGAACTAAGAAGGAATTGTATTGTTTAGTTGGTCCGTTTTACCATACATAATGCAAAAATGGACTGCAGCACAAAAATTAAAATAATTCATGTACAAATTAAAAATGGTTGTTTTTCCTGAGTTCCAACTCAACTTTCTATTTGAATGTTAAACTAAACCTCACAATTAAGTCTGTAAATGTTGGTATAATGGAAAGGGTAATTGTTTTTGGAGTCAGATCTCAATTCACATCACAGCTTTGCTGCTTTGGACAAATTAACTTTTCAGCCCATTAGTTTATTCTTAGAATGAAGGTAATGAAATCTGCTTCATAGGATTGTTGTGGATTAAGGGTAACATGCATATTATATGACAATTAGTAGAAGTTGAATATCTTAAATTTTTTTCTGACTTTCCTAAAGAGCAGAAATTGGCAAATACTCAACTTTTTATCTTCTCAAGTAACTCCTCAATTTGTGGAGGTGTTATAAATCAAACTGTGTATTTCTTATTTATTGCTATTCTAATTAAATATTTAAAAATTTATATTATTTGGTCATTTTTGTACTTACCATTACCTGTATAAACTGCTTATTTCTTAGTTATTATTGGGTCTCCTGCATTTCTCTACCCCCCACAGAATACCAAAGTCATAGGTGTCAAAATCTCGGCATATCACTTTTGGGATGTTTTACATTCTTTTTTTTTTTTTTTTTTTTTTTTTTAAATTTTTTTTTTTCAACGTTTTTTATTTATTTTTGGGACAGAGAGAGACAGAGCATGAACGGGAGAGGGGCAGAGAGAGAGGGAGACACAGAATCGGAAACAGGCTCCAGGCTCCGAGCCATCAGCCCAGAGCCCGACGCGGGGCTCGAACTCACGGACCGCGAGATCGTGACCTGGCTGAAGTCGGACGCTTAACCGACTGCGCCACCCAGGCGCCCCAGGGATGTTTTACATTCTTGTTTAAGATTTTGTTAACACTTTACATGGAAGATTTGTTTTTATTTTTTTAATTTTAGTTAAAAATGTTTTTTAAGTTTTTTGATCTTACTTGAGTCTGTTCTCAAATATACTTCACTCTTTTTTTTTATTTTTTATTTTTTAAAATTTACACCCAAATTAATTAGCATATAGTGAAACAATGATTTCAGGAGTGGATTCCTTAATGCCCCTTACCCATTTAGCCCATTCCCCCTCCCACAACTCCTCCAGCAACCCTCAGTTTGTTCTCTATATTTGAGTCTCTTATGTTTTGTCCCCCTCCCTGTTTTTATATTATTGTTTCCCTTCCCTTATGTTCATCTGTTTTGTCTCTTAAAGTCCTCATATGAGTGAAGTCATATGATTTTTGTCTTTCTCTGACTAATTTCACTTAGCATAATACCCTCCAGTTCTATCCACGTAGTTGCAAATGGCAAGATTTCATTCTTTTTGATTGCCGAGTAATACTCCATTGTGTGTGTGTGTGTGTGTGTGTGTGTGTGTGTGTGTGTGTGTGTATCACATTTTCTTTATCCATTCGTCCATTGATGGACATTTGGGGTCTTTCCATAGTTTGGCTATTGTTGATGGTGCGGCTATAAACATGGGGGTGCATGTGTCCCTTTGTAACAGCACACCTGTTTCCTGTGGATAAATACCTAGTAGTGCAATTGCTGGGTCGTAGGGTAGTTATATTTTTAGTTTTTTGAGGAACCTCCATACTCTTTTCCAGAGTGCCTGCACCAGCTTGCATTGCCACCAACAATGAGAAAGAGATCCTCTTTCTCCGCATCCTCACCAACATCTGTTGTTGCCTGAGTTGTTAATGTTAGCCATTCTGACAGGTGGGAGGTGGTGTCTTTTGTGGTTTTGATTTGTATTTTCCTGATGATGAGTGATGTTGAGCATTTTTTCATGTGTCAGTTGGCCATCTGGTGTCTTCCTTGGAGAAGTGTCTGTTCATGTCTTTTGCCCATTTCTTCACTTATTTGTTTTTTGGGTGTTGAGTTTGATAAGTTCTTTATAGATTTTGGACACTAACCCTTTATCTGATAATATCATTTGCAAATATCTTCTCCCATTCCATAAGTTGCCTTTTAGTTTTGCTGATTGTTTCCTTCACTGTGCAGAAGCTTTTTATTTTGATGAGGTCCCAGTAGTTCATTTTTCCTTTTGTTTCCCTTGCCTCTGGAGACGTGTTAAGTAAGAAGCTGCTGCGGGTAAGATCAAAGAGGTTTTTGCCTGCTTTCTCCTCGAGGATTTTGATGGCTTCCTGTCTTACATTGAGGTCTTTCATCCATTTTGAGTTTATTTTTGTGTATGGTGTAAGAAAATGGTCCAGGTTTATTCTTCTGCCTGTTGCTGTCCAGTTTTCCCAGCACCACTTGCTGAAAAGACTGTCTTTATTCCATTGGATATTCTTTCCTGCTTTGTCAAAGATTAGTTGGTCAAATATACTTCACTCTTTAAATGACTAAGAATTACAGAATAATTGGGCTGAATTAAATTTTTAATGCTTATTTAAAAAAAATTTTTAATGTTGCGATGCTTGGGTGGCTTAGTTGGTTGAGTGTCTGACTTCGGTTGAGGTCATGATCTCATGGTTCGTGGTTTTGAGCCCCACGTCGGGGCTCTGTGCTGGCAGCTCAGAGCCTGGAACCTGCTTTGGATTCTGTGTCTCCCTGTCTCTCTGCCCCTTCCCCTGATCACTGTCTGTCTGTCGCTCTCTCCAAAAATAAATAAACATTTAAAAAATTAAAAAAAATTTTTTTTAATGTTTATATACTTTTGAGAGACAGAGAGACAGAGCACAAGAAGGGGAGGGGCAGAGGGGAAACACAAAATCTGAAGCAGGCTCCAAGTTCTGAGCTGTTAACATAGACCCCAAAGTGGAGCTCGAACTCATGAACCTCCAGATCATGACCTGAGCCAAAGTTGGACACTTAACCAACTAAGCCACTCAGGCAATAATTGGGCTGAATTAATGAGGTTTTACTGTATAGTTGAATAATTGGAGTTGGAGTAGCTATTTCCTTTTGTTCAGTATTCTTTCTCTGCTTATGTTATTAATTTGCTCAGGAAATCCATTTAATCCAATAAAATCTTACTTATAGGGTAGGACATCATTTATTTTCCTAGACTCCATTTGAACTCTTAATTTGGAGCTATGTTACTATATGCTGAGAAGCTTTGCTCATATTTTAGGAAGAATAAACTTTTTGAGAGTACCTTCCAACTACCCTTATATACATGAAAGTATTCATTTACTTAAAAACAATATGTTATGGGGTGCCTGGCTGGCTCAGTCAGTAGAGCGTGTGACTGACCCTTGATCTCAGGGTTATGAGTTTGAGCCCCATGTTGGGCGTACAGATTACTTCAAAATAAGATCTTTAAAAAAAAATGTGTTATAGATTATTACTAAAAGGCCACCTGAGAATCTAGGTCTTACTTCGTTTGAATTCGTTTTTTCATTGTAAAATTTAAAATTTAGAGATTTGGACAAAATACCACAGTTGTTATGTTCTGTATTCTTAGCTAGCTGTTCCCCAACCTGTTTCTTCTTCAGTAAAATCTAAAGAGACAAAGGAGTGAAAGTCTTAGGATCATTAACAAAACCTTTAGCATTTTTTAAAGTACTTTTTTCTTTTTCTTTTTAAAATTTTTTATGTTTATTTTTGAGTGAGAGAGAGAGACAGACAGAGAGAGAGAGAGAGAGAGAGAGAGAGAGAGACAGAGCGTGAGGGAGGAGGAGCAGAGAGATAGGGAGACACAGAATCCTAAGAAGGTACCAGGCTCCATGCTGTCCACGCAGAGCCCAATCCGGGGCTCTAACACATGAACTGTGAGATCATGACCTGAGCCGAAGTCAGACGCTTAACTGACTGAGCCACCCAGGCACCCCTTAAGTATTTTTTTATTTTCAGAGAGAGAGCGAATCTCAAACAGGCTCTGCGCCATCAGCACAGATCCTGAAGCTGGGCCTGATCCCACAAACTGTGAGATCATGACCTGATCTGAAATCAAGATTCGGATGCTTAACCAACTGAACTACCAAGGTGCTGCCCCTGCCACTTGTTTTTGAGGTGATGGTGGTGGAGGAAAGCAAAAAGAGAAGCAAGCTTTCAGGAAGATCATTTTGCGGTTTAAAGAAAAAAAAATCTGTTGATGGCTCAACAGTGTTAGTGAGAGGCAGGCGTTCCTTCACAATTATGTTTATTTGTCCTTAGTTTTAATGAATATCACGAATATTTTGTTGGCTAAGATTCAGGAAATGAATATTTCACTGAGTATGCTTGTGAATAAGTCAGTTAAAATATTTGCATGTTTGTTGTCCCACTTCTAAAATCAGTATAGAGGTTGTCATTTTCTTGTTTGCAACAAACACATGGTAGGCAGTTGTTATGGTAGGCAGTTGTTATTATTTGGAAATTTCAAGGCTAAACCCTGAAATCATATTTGTAGAAATCTAGGATTATAGTATGTATTTCCCAAATAAATACACTTGTTAGTGCCTTGGTTTCATATTTTGACAGAAATGCCACAATTAAGACTTCTGTTAATTCTTATTTTGACAATTTTATAGTAGGATTACTGCATTAACCAAAGCAGAGAATAAGCTCTGTCTGTGGAATTTTCTGGTGAATATATTCTGACTGAACCTGTCTGGAGCAAAAGAATGTATAGGTCTTATTTTATGTAAGAAACATTGTTAGGTGTAAATGAGACTTTCAAGTTCTGACATTTGGTCAGAATGTAAGCGTTCACAGTGAATGTAAACTACTGGTTTAAATATCAGACCTTCAATAGTGGTACCAAAATAGCCTGATAAAATATTCTAGTAACAGTTAAAATCATCTAAAGCAGGAATCAGCAAACTTTTCCTATAAAGGGCTAGATAGTACGTAAATATTTGAGGCTTTGTGGGCTCTATAATCCCTCTTGTAAAGTTTCAACTCTGTTATTGTTGTGCAGAAACAGCCAAAGACTATCCATAAACAATGAGAGTGACTGTTCCAATAAAACTTTATTTAGACAAACAGGCAGGGGACCATAATTTGTCAATGAATTTCAGTTTAAAAATATACCGTATTTGGGAACTCTGCACTTTCTGGTCAATATTCTGTAAGACTAAAACTGCTAAAAAAAAAAAAAAAAAAGTCATTATAGTTTTTTGAAAAACATGTCATAGAAAATAAAAATGATTTAGAATCAAGTAATGATTAAAACCTGCATGGCATCTCTTGGTTTTCAATCACTGATAAATCCCCTGGATGAAAAAAATCATAAGCGTCAATTGTCTTGTATGCTCTCATAGGGTATCAAACTGTTTTATTTTACAGGGATCTCTTTTAAAACTTACTCATTGATTAAAACAAACAAAAAATTGTGACATGCTATTACCACATTTGCTAACATAAATACCAAGAGCACCTTCTTTAATACTTGGGGGAATTGTTGAAGAAATTGATGATTTTTTTTTTTTTAATTTTTTTTCAACGTTTTTTATTTATTTTTGGGACAGAGAGAGACAGAGCATGAATGGGGGAGGGGCAGAGAGAGAGAGGGAGACACAGAATCGGAAACAGGCTCCAGGCTCCGAGCCATCAGCCCAGAGCCTGACGCGGGGCTCGAACTCACGGACCACGAGATCGTGACCTGGCTGAAGTCGGACGCTTAACCGACTGCGCCACCCAGGCGCCCCAAGAAATTGATGATTTAAATGATTTCCTTGGTTGAACAGAAAATAATTCCCAAAAAATAATCCCTGAAGAATGTTTAATTACATTACTGTTCTCCTATCATTGATACTTGCTTTGAGTTTTCATCCTACTGTATTTATTTTTTTCCTATTCCATGAATGTACCACAAGAGTATGCTTTTGAATAAGTCCGTTAAAATATTTACGGTTGTAAATCCATTGGTTGTAATATCTCTGTAACGCATCTGACAATTCTGTTAAAACCTTGAGACTAATGTGTTGCAGCTGAATTTAGAAACTTAAATATAATTGTAATGTATATATCTACTTTTAACCTTTTTGTTGTGAACTATAACTCATGTAGAATACATAAAACAGAGATGTACAGTTTAACAAGTTATTATAAAGTAAATGTCACTGGAACTACCATGCAAGTCAAGAAATACAGCATTGCCAGCATCCCAGAAGGCTCTTATATGTCATCTCCAACTATAACTCCTTCCCTTACCTTAGGGCTAACCATAATTCTGATTTTTATAGTATCCATTTCCTTACTTTTCTTTATAATTTTATCACCAAGTGTGCAGTTGTAAACAATATAGTTTAATTTTGCCTGCTTTTAAACTTTGTAAGTGGAATCATACAGTACAAATTATTCAGTATGTGACTAATATCTTAATACTGTATTTATTATAGTCATTCAGCAATAAAAATGGCCAAGGTAAACTGAAGTAATGGCATATTGAGCTGTGTTCAAGCCTGTCTTCAGTAAAACTGCTCCATGGGTGACCTGTCACATGTTTGGTGCCTCTTCCTGCCCTTTAACTGCATTTTGTAGGAACCTAGTGACAATCATAGTGGGTGGTGAAAGGCATAGCACTTGGCTTTGAAAACAGATTTCTCAATGGCTCTATGAGATCTTATATCACCCTGGAAATTTTATGGTGATAGGATTGACTGTGTTATATTTTATAAAGATTAGTTACAAAGATTTTGGTAACATGAGTTATTAATGTATACATATAGTAGAAACATATGTACACATACATGCATATGTTTCCTAATGAAGAAACACTTTAATCACCTAAAACACTTGATTTTATAGAAAAAATACTTTGTTTTTCAGGTGAAACTTCCACCGATGATGGAAATCATAACTGCTGAACAGCTGATGGAATATTTAGGTTAGTGTTGAAAAGTGGATGATTTTATATCTCTTTCAAAATAAACGTTTCTAAAACTAATATATTACCAAATTACATCTTTCTGAAGTGCTGTTATATAATCTACTTTAAAATTATAATTTTGAAGCTCTTAATTAAAAATTTCTACCCGTATGTTATTGTTTTTGGATGTTAAACCTTTCTGAAGGCTTTTCTAACCAGCATTAAAATTCTGTAATATAAATGAGACTGAGTAACTTCCAGAAAAGAACAAGATACATAATAATTCCTAATAAATTTTAGAATGGGAAATGGTACAGAAATTCTGACATTGCATGTAGAAAGTGTTAAAAAATATATTGAGTAGACTTAAAGATCCAGGAGATAATTTAGAGCAGTGCTATCCAAAGTGTGATTCATGGACCTTTGCCAGTCTATGAAATATTAGTTACCAAGCCACAGTGAGATAGGGGCTTGTGCCAAAATGTAAAACATGTACATAAATACACTGTTTAGTTGATCTGAAATGTTTCAGAGCAAATTTTCTTGATGAAGGAAGCAGTGTATTAAGTTGCATACTTAGGCAAGTTTCTTATTTCAAAACAGACTAGTGATACACAGTTTGCAGACCAGCTGCTTTCAGTAGAACTTGTTTACAGAGTGGGTAGCTGTATATCACACTGAAGTCTTTTACAATTTAATGAATAAGAATTTATATGTTTATACTGTTAACAAATATGAAATCTTAATCCATATTCTTAGTTCTTTTAGTAATTAAATGTGTAAGGAAAATTTTGTAAAAAAATTTGTCAGCTGATTATTTTGACAGCTAGCTAACTGGTTTTTTGTGAAATACAGGCTTAGTGAAGTAATGGAGATTGCAGCTTTTGGAAGACCCTTTTCTTTATGTAATTAATATAATTTAATCCCATACACTGGTTAGGGAAACCTTATACTTAAGGTTAGATTACTTTTGAATACCCAGATATCTGGAAATAAAATTTCTATTTATACCTCTTTTAGTGTAGCTTAGTGATTCTTAAACTTTGTGATTTCTTTTAAGTTTTTATTTTATTTATTTTGAGAGAGAGAGTGAGAGAGAGAGAATCCTAAGCAGGTTCTGCACTGTCTGTGCAGAGCCTGACACGAGGCTCGAACTCACAAACCATGAGATCATGACTCATGAGTTGGATGCTTAACTGACTGAGGCACCCAGGCATCCCTAAACTTTGTAATTTCTAAATTATATTTCATGGAGAAGGCTGAAATATGCTTGGTGCTTTGATGAATAGCCAGTATGACTTCCAAGGAGGGTGGAAAGGGGATGACATTCCAAAAGTAATTGGGGTCAGGTCATATACAGCTCTATAGGCTAATACAGCAACTTTTGATGTTTGCTGTGAGTGAGCTTGGAAACCATTAGAGGATTTTCAGCAGAGGACTGATGTGATCTGACTTTGAGTTCAATAAGAATTCTCCGGCTGTTATGTGAAAATAGAATTTAAGAGGGAAAGGACAGAAGGAGGGATATCAGGAAGCTCTTATAACGAAAGATGCTATTAGAACTGGCAAAAGATGGTGGTGGCTTTAAACAAGGTGGTAGAAGTGGAAATTTGTAAAATGTGGTCAGATTCTGTGGTCAGTTGAATGTAGAGTGAGAGTGGTTCACCCCATAGTTTTTGGCTTGAAAAACTGGAAGGATTGAGTTAACATCAGCTGAAACAGGTAAAATATGGAAGGAACATGTTTAGGGAGGAATAACAGGATTTTGGTTTTAGGGTGTTTATTGACATCCAAGTGGAGATTTCAGTAAGGCAGTTGCATACATAAATCTAGAGTTCAGAGGAAAGGTCTAGATCTGTGCTATACAATAGAAATTTCTGTGATGATAGAAATGTTCCGTATCTCTGCTGTCTAGTTTTGGTAGCTACTAGCCACATGTGGCTCTTGAGCTTTTAACTGCAGCATATGTGCCTGAGGACCTAAGTATTAAATTTAATTTTAATTAAAATTATGTAGCCATATGTTGCTACTGGCTAATGTATTAGGCAGTACAGATCTAGCCTGTAAATGTACATTTGGCAACAGACAACATACATAAATGGTAGGCTGCATGAAATCACAAGAATGAATGTAGAAAGAGAAGGGGAAAGGTTAATGGACTGAGTGTGGAACATGCCAATGATGAGAGGTTGTGGAATAAGGAATAACAGGCATGTTCAAGCCAGGTAGAAGAAAAACAGGAGACTGATTTCCTAGAATCCAAATGAAGTTTCAGTGAAGAGTAAGATTAGCTGGACCAAATGCTGGTAATAGGTCAAGCTGGATGAAGACTAAAATTTGACTATTGATTGAGCCATGGAGGTCATTGGTAACCTTGACATGTGCATGGGAGGAAGCCAGACAGGGTGGGTATAAGAGAAAATTGGAAACCTTGATACATAGCCAATAGCAATGTAACATAACATAGCTACTTTGGAAAACAGTTTGTCAAATGTGTGTAGAGAGAGATTATAATGACAGGTCATAGAATCTAAGTTGCATAAAGAGGAAATGAAGGTATAAATACATTTGTCACTTCCTTAAAAAGTTAAACATAGAATTACCACATGACCCTATAATTTCACCCAGAAGAAGTAAAAACATATGTCCATACAAAAACCTGTACAGAAATGTTCACAACAGCATTTTTCAAATAACCAAAAAAATGGATACAACTCAAATGTCCATCAGCTGATGAGTAGATAAACAAAACGTAGGGGGCGCCTGGGAGGCTCAGTTGGTTGAGCATCTGACTTTTGACTTCAACTGAGGTCGTGATCCTAGCATCATGGGATGGAGCCCTGTGTCAGGCTCCATGCTGAGTGTGGAGCCTGCTTGGTGTTCTCCCTCTCCTGCATGCACATGCACTCTCTCCCTCTGTCTCTCTCAAAAATAAATAAATAAACATTAAAAAAAAATCTCTTTCCCTCTGCCCTGTTCATGCTCTCTCTTGTAAAAAAAAATAAATAAAACACAAAACTTAAAGACATTATGCTAAAGTCAAAGAAGCCAAGTCATGAAAGACCACATACATGATTCTACTTATATGAAATGTCCACGATAAACAAATTTATAGAGACAGTAGATTAGTGGTTGCTTGGGATTGGTGGAGGAGTAAAAGGGCATATAGGGATTGACTGTTAATGGGTACAGAATTTCTTTAGGTGGGTACAAAAACGTTCTAAAATTAGATTATGATGATTTCCTTTAACATACTTGCAACCTATTGAGTTGTATACTTTAAATGGGTTTATTGTATGGTCTGTAAATTATATCTCAAAGCTGTTTAAAAAAACAACTGGAGAAAAGGAAAGGAACTTAAAAAAAGTTTTTTTTAATGTTTTTATTCATTTTTGAGAGACAGAGATACAGAGCGCTCGTGGAGGAGGGACAGAGAGAGAGGGAGACACAGAATCTGAAAACAGGCTCCAAGCTCTGAGCTGTCAGCACAAAGCCCATCACAGGGCTTGAACCCACAAACCGTGAGATCATGACTCGAACCGAAGTCAGACACTTAACTGACTGAGCCACCCAGGTGCCCCAAGAGTACTTTTGACAAATAGAAGAATTAGACTTAGATAGTACAGATAGTTCATCTGTAGCAATAAGAGGTGAGACAGAATGTATTAAAAATAGATGCAGGTAGGTGGGTAGATGTGGTTGTGGTAGCTTTTAGAAGGTCTCTTGAGTGCTTTTATTTTCTCAGTGAAATAGGGAACCAGGTCATGCGCTGTGAGTGAGGATGAAGAAGGAGTTGTTAAAGATGAGAGGGAAGGTATAAAATAGTTGTCTGTAGAAGAGTAGCAGAGTGAACGGGAGATGTGATATGATTCCTGAAGTTAGTGAAACCAGACCGCATGGTGGTATGATTTCTCCAGCACATTTAGCTGCATTACTATAGACTTACATAGTGTGGGAGCAGGATTTAACCAGAGCTGGAGTTTTGCCAAGTGAATTTGTTGAACAAAGAGTCTAGGGAATTGAAGATGTGTGTAGAGAGAGAGTATAATGATGGACCATAGCATTGAAGTTGCATAAAAAGGAAATAAAGATATAAATATGTTGAAGGCAAAAGTTGTGGAATTAGTGGATTTTAGGTCCTAATGGAGCCTGAGAATTTTTGGAACCTGATAATGACAAAGCTGTATGACCATGGGGAATAAGTTTCTGAGGTAAGGTAGAATATAAGATATTTGTTGAAGAAGAGGTCAAGGAACAGAAAGGCTAAGTTATTGGATGGATCAGCTCTATGAATATTGAAATTACCAAAAATTATGGCAGGATTTGTGTTGGAGAGAGATAATGAGCTAGGAATGAGAGGGATTAATCTGAAGTTGGTAGAGGACTGCAACCAGGTGGATGGATGATGGGTAGTATTTGATGACATGAGTTTTAAAATTGAGAAGTTTTAGGGAGGAGTGGGAGAGAGAATGACAAGGAGCAAACAGATATTTGTTCCACCTTCAGGCTCACTGGTAAAGAAGCATGGGAGAGAAGAACTGCCACTTTTAAGTTTATTTATTTTGAGAGAGAAACAGAATGCATGTGAATGGGGGAGGGGCAGAGAAAGGGGGAGAGAGAATCCCAGGCAGGCTTCTGTGTTTTCAGTGCAGAGCCTGATGCAGGGTCTCCGTACAGCAAACTGTGAGATCATGACCGAGCCAAAATCGAGAGTCAGATGCTTAACCAACTGAGCCATCCAGATGCCCTGAGAACTATCACTTGAGAAGGCTGCAGTGTTATCAAGCCAGAGCCAGATGTCATTTAGGCGAGAAGGTGAAGGAAACATTAAGAGAAGAAAATACCTAGAAGATTTTGCTAAGGAGAGTCCATGAGTTCCAGAGGACATTGAAATTCAAGATAAGAATTTAGGAATCGTCAGAATAAAAATGGTATTTAAAATCTGTGGAAATTGATGAGATCATTATTAGAGACAGCATAAAGAGAGAAGAGGGTCAGGATTGTTCCTTGAAGTTCCCCAGCGTACAGACATGAGATAGAGCAGTGTTTCTCAGTCGTTTAATTATTGCCCCCTAAGGAGCCTTGTAGACCTTTTTGCCCTAGTCATCTACTCTAGGAAATTTATTTATTTATTTATTTTTTGAGAGAGAGAAGAGAGCACATGCACACACCAGCAAAGGAGGGGCAGAGGGAAAGGGAGAGAATCTTAAGCAGGCTCCATGTCCAGCACAGAGCCTGATGCCGAGCTCAGTCTCGTGAACCATGAGATTGTGATCTGAGCCAAAAAATCAAGAGTCTGACCCATAACCTACTGAGCCACCCAGGCGCCCCTCCAGGAGGTTTTAATACCACAGACACACTGTATATTTCTTCATGTACTGTGCCCTTTGAAGGCCACAAACTATTATAATAGCTAAGATATTTTTGGCCTCTCCCCCGGGGAATCAGTTTTTGTCCCCTTCCCGCTACCCCCCCCCCCCCCCCCCGGACAACATTGCCCCTGCTGAAATGCATGGGGTAGAGGATAGAGAAGTAAAGGAAGAAGTAACCAGGAAGGTAAGAGAAGAGCCAGGAGAGTGAAGTCATGAGGAGTATTAGAAGGAAGGAGGAGTACAGAATACTAGGTTTTAAGTATAGTTAGACCCTAAACCCCTGTAAAGAAGTAAAAAGAATATTACAAGGCTAGGGGTAGGTGGAAATATTTTAAGTTCAAGCTAGATGTGAAAAGATGTAAGACATATTTGGAGGAGTGGCAAATGAGTACAATTTGACTGTAGTTGTTAAGTCTGCATTTTGTATAGTTACAGGAAAGAAGATTGGATTAGATGGGTTACAGACTCTTGGGAGCCAGGTAGAGGAGTTAGGGTTTACTATAATAGGGCACTTAATCTATTTTAGTTTCTTAAGTGGGATAAATAACATGTTAAGTGTAGTTTTTAAGATGGTCTGTTTGAGACCAATTAGGAAGTAGGAGCAGTAGCTCAGATATGGTCAAATATCAATAGATATTTGAATGTTTAAAATATATAATTTAAATAATGAGAACATATATTTGTGAACCCAATTTCCTACCCATCTCTTCCATATCTAATCACTATCTTCTCTGCTTCCTTTGTTCTCAGATCATGACCAGAATCACCTAAACCTGCACTGTCCAGTATAGTAACCACTAGCCACATGTGGCTATTGAGCACTTAAAATTTTGCCAATGTGAATTGAAATGTTCTATAAGTATAAAATATACATTGGATTTCAGACTTAATAAAAAAAAAGTATCATTAATTCTTATACTGTTGAAATGATATTTTTAATATGCTGGGCTAAATAAATTATTAAAATTAATTTCATCTATTTTTACTTTTTTTTTAATGTAGTTACTAGAAAACTTAAAGTTATATGTGGGCTTATATTTGTGGCTTGCATTATATTTCTCTTGGTCAGTGTTAACCTAAACTCTACTGCTACTCTACAGTTTCTAGCTTCATTCTGGCTCTGCTTTCTGTACTGTCACAGGTTGATGCCATTTACCTACCTTCTCCCTGCTGGTTATTACCACCACTCTATTTGCCTTTGTCTGCATACCTTCTGACACTAAATGAGCTCTTTTGCTGTTAGTTTCCATAAATGAAGAATACAATTGTAGCGCCGAGACCCATGAGCAGAGCCAAAAGATATTAAGTGTGGAGGTACTAATAGTACAAAAGGATAAGATTGGAATGGAACTAAAAGCATCAGAAATTGTAGTGCTTTTTCATTTTACAGATGAAGAAACCAAAGCTCAGAGAGGTTAAATGATGTGCTGTCTCCATCTGGGCACCCTCTTAGGTGATTTAAAGAATGCTGAAACGCTCATATACTCAAAAGTATGTCCCTCCTCCCCCTTCACCCCTCAAAAGTATTTTGATACAGTATTTGAAATTCCCACTAGTCTTTTTCTTTCTTTTATTTTTCTTGTCCAGCAAATACTGACTGAGCACATACTGTGGGCAAGTTATTTGGAGGTATCAACAGTGCAGTGAATGTGGTGGCATAAGTGTATTCTACTATGAAAATGTTAACATGGTATTTTTCTTCGAAAATAATTAGGATGTCTTTGTATATTAAATTGTTAGCTAGCAAAGCCATGAGGAAGCAGGATGTAGGGTAGAGAATTTCAATAGGGAAAAAAGAAAAGCGAAGAAATATCTACATCTGCGGTACCTAAAGTGGTTTGGAAGTCCTAGGGGCAGCATGAAAGTAATATGATCCTAATGAGAGGTGGGGGAGAAGTAAGCAAGAGTGATGTAAGAAAAGAGGTACTGAAGACGCTGCCTTGCCAAAAGTAAACTTCATTCAGGGCCAACCCTGCCAGAGCAAATTGTTTAATTTTCTAAGCTATTTGGATTTTCTCCTCTTGAGATTACTTCAGTTCTCTGGAGGAACTGGAGAAACTTTTGAGTTAGTAAGCAAACACTAGTAGAAAGATTGTAAGATAAACCATTAATTGCTTTCGTAGCACCCAGCTTAGAGACTACAAGGGAATGAGAATTTTGATTGGCAAAGGTTAGAGGAGTACATTTTAATTTGAAAATTTCTGTTACTAGAGTATTAGAGCAGGGCCAAACATGGACACAGCCTGTTGGAGGGCTTCGGCGTTGAGAAAGGAACATGACAAGCCAGGATACCTAGGAAGTGCTAGGAAGTTTAATAAAATAAGGTCGGGAAGAAGTGTAGGTAGAAGGCAGAACATGGGTAGAAAGATAATGTAAAGAAGCAGAAGACAAGCAGGAATATATACTATGACTTTATCCAGAATAGCTCACATGATGATGAGACTACGATGATGAGTAAGGAAGACAGTTGTTGGGATGGTGCTATTGTCTGACTTTTTTTTTTTTTTTTTAACATTTACTCCTTTTTTGAGAGACAGAGAGAGACATTGTGACTGGCGGAAGGACAGAGAGAGAGGGAGACACAGAATCCAAAGCAGGCTCCAAGCTCCGAGGTGTCAGCATAGAGCCCCACACAGGGCTCAAACTCACAAACAGTGAGATCATGAACCAAGCTGAAGTCTGATGCTCAACTGACTGAGCCACCCAGGCGCCCCGTCTGACTTTCTAAAAGATATTTTATTGGGTGCCTGCGTGGCTCAGTTGGTTAAGCGTCTGACTTCGGCTCAGGTCATGATCTCATAGTTCACGAGTTTGAGCCCCGCATCAGGTTCGCTGCTGTCAGCACAGAGCATAGTTCGAATCCTCTGTCCCCTCTCTAACTGTTCCTCCCCACTCACTCGGGTTTGCATGTACTATCTCTCAAAAAAAAAAAAAATTTAAAAAAAAGATAATTTATTTTATCTTTACATATAAATACTACATAGAGAGGTCATTGTTGAAGTATTTTAATTTTGCCCAGAGTTGACCTCTCTTCTCTGTTCCCAATGCTCATTTGAGATAAGCTAACTATTGCCAAAATCTCTCTTCCAGTTTTTGGCCTAATGTAGCTGTCAGGTTTTTATTTCCTTTTTTTTTTAAATTTTTTTTTTTTTAACGTTTATTTATTTTTGAGACAGAGAGAGACAGAGCATGAACGGGGGAGGGTCAGAGAGAGAGGGAGACACAGAATCTGAAACAGGCTCCAGGCTCTGAGCAGTCAGCACAGAGCCCGACGTGGGGCTCCAACTCACATACCGCGAGATCGTGACCTGAGCCGAAGTCGGACGCTTAACCGACTGAGCCACCCAGGCGCCCCAGGTTTTTATTTCTTGATTTCTATTTGTCTGGAATGTCCCATTAGTAACAAAGTCTTAAAGTTCTTTTTTTTGGGGTGGGGGGTGGGAAACAGACCCAAAGTCTTGGGTTCTTTTTTTGAAATTCTTTCTTCTCTCTGTATACTGGTACTTCATAATGTGATTTATTGCAAACTCTATTGTTTTCCTCTCCCCTCCAAATTAGCCTACATACCAATGTTATCTTCGTAAAGCACCAATTTCATATTTCACTTCTTAAAATATAAAGAAAGATAGATCCCTTATGATTTTTCACAAGCAGCCAAACTTACTATTTACGATGGTTGTTTTTTTAAGTTTATTTATTTAGACACCACGAGCGGGGGAGGGGCAGGGACAGAAAGGGACAGAGGATCTGAAGCCGGGTTCTGTGCTGTCAGCACAGAGCTCACTCTGGGGCTCAAACTCAGATACTGTGAGATCATGACCTGAGACAAAGTCAGATGCTTAACTGTCTGAGCCATCCAGGCACCCCTATTTATGATTTTCTGTAATCTGGTCCAGCCATATTTCCCACCACTTTATAACATAAATCATATGCATTTATTCATATGTATTTATACATAAATTCATATGTATTTACTTTAAAAAAAAATTTTTTTTGAGAGAGGGACAGACAGCAGGAGGACAGGGGAGGGGCAGAGACAAGGAGGCACAGAATCTGAAGCAGGCTCCAGGCTCTGAGCTGTCAGCACAGAACCTGACTCAGGGTTGAACCCATGAACCATGAGATCATGTCCTGAGCTGAAGTCGGACACTCAACTGACTAAGCCACCCAGGTGGCCCATGTATAAACCTGTTATAAACAGGTTATAACCTGTCCGTATGGCATGATGTTTCTTTTCTTTTTCTTAAAGTTTATTTCTTTTGAGAGAGCATGGGTGAGAGCTGGGGCAGGGCAGAGAGAGAAGGAGAGAGGGAATCCCAAGCAGGCTCCACACTGTCACTGCAGAGCCTGATGTAGGGCTCGATCTCACGAACTGCAAGATCATGACCTGAACCGACATCGAGAGTCAGACACTTAACCGACTGAGCCACCCAGGTGCCCCTCTTTTCTCTTTTCTCTTTTTTTTTTTTTTTGAGATTTTGTTTTTCAGTAATATCTACACCCAGCGTGGTGCTTGAACTCACAACCCCAAGATCAAGAGTTGCACACTCTACTGACTGAGCCAGCCAGGCACCCTATGGCCTGATGTTTTTTATATGTGCTTTTCTGTTGTTCTCCCTCAAAAAAATGCTTTTTCCTTAACTGCCTTGCCAAGTTCTGCCCCTTTTTCTAAATCCAGTTTAGATAAGACCCCCTTCAAAGGCTATTTCTAGATGCTATAAGCTTTATCAGTATCTCTTTTCAAAATCAGTTGGTACCTAAGGCATTTATTACATGTTATATTATATTACACTTTACGTCATCTCATTCTGTTTCTTGTATGTTCTTTGCCCAACCGCATTATGAGTTTTTTAAGAGAAACATTTATTTCCTAATATTTGTTTTAGCCTATTACTAAATACTCAAAATAGACTCAATAAATACTTTTTGATTAAAATAGTATTGCTGACCAATTTTAGATATAAAGGTTAGATAAGGTAGACAAAACAGCACTGTTTTTTATTTTTCTTTAAAGATTTTATTTTTAAATAATCTCTACATCCAGTTTGGGGCTCAAACCCACAACAGCAGATCAAGAGTTGCATGCTCCACTGACTGAGCCAGCCGGGTGCCCCAAAACACCACTCTTTTTTTTTTTTTTTTTTTTAGGTTTATTTAGTTATTTGAGAGAGACAGACAGCATGAGCGGGCAAGGGGCAGAGAAAGGATGAGAGAATCCCAAGCAGGCTCCATGCTGCCAGTGCAAAGCCTGATGTGGGGCTCAAACTCACAAAACCATGAGATCATGATCTAAGCCAAACCAAGAGTCAGACACTTAACCGACTGAGCCACCCAGGCACCCCAAAAGAGCATTCTTAAGAGATTATTTATTTAGATAAATAAATCTCCCTTAGAAACTCCAACTCAGCCTTTTAAAAATATCTGATTCTTTTATTACAAATTTACCTGAAAATATATCTATTGCTGCATAACACATCATCCCTAAATTTACTGGTTTAATAATGAATATAAATTAACAGTGTCTTTTGGTCAGGAATCTGGGCATGTGTAGCTGAGTACTGACTCAAGGTTGCTCATGAGGTTACAGTCAAGGTGTCAGCTGGGGCTATAGTCTCATTCTTAGGCCTAACTCAGGAGGATCTGTTTTCAAGATTACTCACATTGTTGATGGTAGGACTGAGTTGGTCACAGGTGGTTGGACTGAGTTCCTCAGTTCCTCACTAACTGTAGCCAGAGGCCTCCTTTTGTTCTATGCCATGCGGGCCTCTCCATAAGGCAATTCAGAACACAGCATCTGGCTTTCATCAGAGTGAGCAAGTGGGAGAGCATCATGACAAAACCACAATATTGAGTATTCTAATTTCAGAAGATCCATACTCAAGGTAAGGGGATTGTACAAAGGTGTGAATACTACGAGACAGGAATTATTGAGGTCCATCTAAGAAGCTGCCTACCTTACCTAGGCTATTCTTCTCTTCTGCAGAAACCTTTCCTGGCCTCAGGAAAAGAGGAGTTGTGTCTCTGAGTCTTTCACAATAATTATTCTACTCTTAGCACCTACTTTTTTTTTTAATCTATTATAGCATATTCAGGATCATTTAATATTGAATTCTAGAATGTTCTGCATCCTGACTCCACTAAAGTTTTATTTATCTATTTATTTAATTTATTTATTGTTTTTAATGTTTTATTTATTTTTATTTATTTGTTTTTTGTTTTTATTTATTTTTGAGAGAAAGAGACAGAGTGTGAGTGGGGGAGAGGCAGAGAGAGGGAGACACAGAATCCAAAGCAGGCTTCAGGCTCTGAGCTGTCAGCACAGAGCCCGATGTGGGGCTTGAACTTCTAGACCAAGAGATCATGACCTGAGCTGAAGTCAGACGCTTAACTGACTGAGCCACCCAGGACCCCCAATGTTTTATTTTTTAGAGAGAGAGAGAGACATTGAGTGTGAGTAGGGGAGGAGCAAAGAGAGGGAGACACAGAATCTGAAGCAGGCTCCAGTCTCTGAGCTGTCAGCTCTCTTCTCTCTCTGCCACTCCCTCTGTTTACGTATGTGCTCTCTCTCAAAAAATAAACTTTAAACATTTTATATAAAAAAAATTAATGCATATATTAAAATGGTGTTACATAGATTAAAAGGTGCCACATATACTAAAAGTCATACATATATTAAAAAGGTGAAACCAGGGAAGGGGAAGAAGGCGGTAACAAATAAAAATACATATTTAAAAATATGTCAATTTTTCAAGTGCAAAAAATATTTTGTGTACTTCTTAGAATGGCAAACATTTAAAAGACTGATAGCACCCATTCTTAAAAAAGTAATGAGGTAATAGTTTATATTGTTGATAACAGTGAAACTTGGCACAACCTTTTAGACCTTTATTATAGTGACACAGAAAAATGCTCAAATATATTGTAAAGTGGAAGGAAAAATTTCAAAAGTATTATAGTATGTGCATTGAAAAAAACATTTGAGACTATAGCAAATAGTTAACTTTTATTTTCTCTGTGTAGAACTGGGGGTTAATTTTATGTCATTTATTTCCACAATTATTATTAAAATCTATTAGCTTTTTAATGAAAAAGTAATATTTTCAACAGGCAACTTCAAATTTTCTTTTTACAGGAGATTACATGCTTGATGCAAAGCCAAAAGAAATTTCAGAAATTCAACGTTTAAACTATGAGCAGGTAATAGACATAAGTTTTGTTATATTCAGATGTGCAATTTTTAACTTATGGTTGTATTCATTGGTCTCTGTCAGTGTTTTTTTGTTTGTTTTTTGTTTTTTGTTTTTTACAATCCTTTAAAAATGTAAAAACCATTGTTAGCTGACAGCCAGTTTTGGCCCATAGGCCTACTTTGCTGCTGTTTTATATGAACATATATGCCATATGGAATGAAACATAGATATTATTCTACAGACCTATGTAGAATGATAACTTGGTATTTTTCTTGAAAAATTCACTTTCAAGTGAATTTGTCTTTGATTCATCTTTCCTCATTTTATCTGTATTTTATAATTTAGTTATATTTGGGAGGAATTTGAGTAAATGATGTCATTGGTGTGTCATTAGGACAAAATCTGCAATTCTGTAGTTTCAGTGTGTCCACATTTCTTGCATGTTCTTTAGAGATTCTGTTTTATAAAATAGGAGAAGCTCAAAACTATTGGAGCTGGAAGAAAGCAAGCAGAACTTCATTTTCTTCAGTATTCCTCTTCTGTTTGACAATAGAAGGCAAGAAAGAATCAGGTTCTTCTAGAGGAAGGAAGGATCAGCCAAGGAAGAAATAGACATCATTGGAACCTTTATGTTTACTTTCAAAGCAACCTTTCTAACATATTTTCACTGGTATCAAATTGACAAAAAGGAAGCAAAATTCATTGCAGTATTGCAAAACTTGAATTTGAATGGTGAGATCATCTAGTCCTAATAGAATTGAAGAGCCTACATATTGCATTACTTCACCCTGTAAGGTAGGAAATCTATAGCTAAAGCCAAATTGGTATGCTAAGTCATTTAAATTCTTTTGGAGTTTGTAGTTTAAAGGAATGGTTTCCAAACATTTTTCGTGGTAAAACCTCTTTTCAAATGAAATTTCATGCTAACCTCCAATACATAAAAGCGGTAAATGACATTTTGTAAGTATAAAGTGATAAGATTCAATTTATATTATTTATCAAATGTATAGAATTTCTTATTAAGTCAGTGAAGCTATTTTGATTAATTCAAAACTTGAAATTAGGAACTACAATTGTAGTAATATATCATCCTCAAAATTCATTTTACTTCTCTTGCACAGTCTTGAGAAAATCTTGATTAACGTGTGTTTGCCAATGGTATCAGCATTTTGTTTTTTCAAGTCCATCTTGCAGTCTCAGGAGACACTTCCATTAAGGTGATCTAGACTCTTGGAAAATGACTGGAATTAAAGTTTTGTTTCAAAGCTGAAACAATATCTAACAACCACATACATTTCTTGTGAGAACTACATATTAGATGAAAAATACCCTGCATTTAAGATAAACTCTTAAACTATTTATATTATGATTATATTACCATTAGTTTTGAGAACAGCATGTACCAAGCTGATAAGGCTGAGTCTGAGCTCCTGTTTAATGTTCCACAGGTGTGATTGAATAATCTTTTTTGTATAATTTTATGTGAGCAAAAATGTTTAAGCCTATATTTGAGAGACACCAATGTAAGGCTGAAATCTTCCTAATTAAAACTTCTTTATCACAAGTAGTAACATAAATAAAAAGCATACTTTTTCCAGTTTTGCTTAATGATAGATACACTGACAACACAAGAAAGTACTCTGTGTGTGTGTGTGTGTGTGTTTGTATGTGTGTATGACAGGTTTTTAAATGACTACAAGTATATTTTTAAAATACGTGTTAAATTTAAAATATTTCACCATGTCAGAAGTACCTTTGTGAAAAATTCTAAAAAAGAACAACAAAAAACAGAACACTTTAACCACTGGCTTAAAGGAACCAATAGTAATCCTTCCTTGTGATGTAAGCAACCATCCCAAGGATTTATATTATTACCATAATTCGGATTTAGGAACAAAATGGCAAAATACTTACCCTTGTTAGTTCTTTGTTTACGAATGTTCATTTTTTATCAGTGTTACTAATCTTTATGGAGATTATCAAATGGTGTCTATTTAGTTATTTTAATACTACATAATTTATAAAGAAATATAGAAGGTGTATAAAAGTGTAGGCATGAGCCCAGTAACTAAAGGAAATTGGGTGACTGGCAATCAAGAATTTAACAAATATAGATGAAAAATCAGTAGTAGTAGAACTATAATCCTACAATTGCTCACTGTTATTACTATTTTTTTAGATTCATCATTGCTATGATGAAAGTTTTACAACACTGAAGGGAGAAAATGTGAGCTGATTATTTTCAAGGTTTCAACTTTGGGGAAAGTTGAAAAAATATGTTGTTTTGGAAGAACATAGTTATTAGGAAAAGGTGAAAAAGCCAGACTATATAACAGTGTTATTCTGTTATAAATTCTTGATTGATAAGTTTGAAACATTTGAGTAATTTTTGTTTTCAGTTCGTACAGTCTCTTTGAATGGAATTTTATGTTATTTGGTAAAACAGAATTCTGTTCTTATGACCTAATTTATCTTTTTCAGATTTCAGAGAGAGTCCCTAGTTTTAATATAAAAGGATTCTTTTTAATGTTTGTTTATTTTTGAAAGAGAGAAAGTGAGGGGGAAGAGGGAGAGGGGGACAGAGGATCTGAGGTGGGCCCTTTGCTGACAACAGAACCCTGCGGGGGGGCTGAATCCACAAACTGTGAGACCGTGACCAGAGCCGAAGTCAGATGTTGAACCAACTGAGCCACCCAGGCACCCCTATACAAGGTTTTATTTCAGGTTCACCTTTTCTACTATAAGGCCCCCAGTAGGCCATAGTCTTCTATTTTCTATCTTCCATATATAGCACAGTGTCTGATTAACAGTAGGGGTTCAGTAAAATTATAGTAAATTGTATATGTTGGAGAAGTTTTTTGTTTCATCAGATATATCCTCTAAGTATAATTATATTTAATATATTAAAATTGTTTAGAAAAACATGTTTTAAAGTATTCAATATAGATAATACGATTATATTTACAGAAGAAACAGATGTGGACAGAATGACTTCTTAATTTGGCCAGCAATATTTGTAATCTGTCTAGTTATGTCTTTCTCTGACTTCATCTCTCACTACTTTCTACTTAATTATTTTTGTTCTAGCCATTCAAGACTCCTTGCTATTACATGGACACAAATATCGAACTCATTCCCTGCATCACTTTTTGCACTAGTGTCTTATTTTGTCTGGAATGCTTTTTTTTTTTTTCCCCCTCAGAGCTTCCCAAGACTCACTCATTTTTGAGAGAGAGAGGGACAGAGCATGAGCGGGAGAGGAGCAGAGAGAGAGAGGTAGACACAGAATCCAGAGCAGGCTTCAGGCTACGAGCTGTCACTACAGAGTCCCACGTGGGGCTCAAGTCCACAAACTGTGAGATCATGACCTGAGCCAAAGTTGGATGCTCAACCTGAGCCACCCAGGCACCCCTATTTAAGTGTCATTTTTAAAGAGCTCCCCTGCCTTTTTAAAGTAGTTTACAGCAAAATTGAGTGGAAAGAACACAGTTGCTATATACCTCTTGTCCCTCCTTCCCTCCCCCCTCTACACGTACACAACCTTCCCCCACTATCAACATCCATTCACTGATGCATTGTTATAATTGATGAACCTATACTGACTCAAAATATCACACAAAGTCCATAGTTCACATTAGGGTTCATTCTGGTTAAACATTCTGTGTGTTTTGACAAATGTGTAATATGACATGTGTCCACCATTATAGTATCATATAGAGTAGTTTTTATTGCCCTAAAAATCTTCTGTGCTCTGCCTATACATCTCTCCCTCTTCCTAACCCCTGGCAATCACTGATCTTTCCTACTGTCTCCATTGTTTTGCCTTTCTCACAATATCATTTGGATTCATGTATGTAGCCATTTTAGATTGGTCTCTTTCACTTAGTAATGTACATTTAAATTTCCTCTATGTCTTTTCATGGCTTGATGGCTCATTTTTAATTGTGATTAAAAAAACAATATAAAATTTAATCCCTTAACATTTTTAAGTGTATAATTTAGCAGTGTTAACTATATTCACATTGAAAACAGATCTCTAGAACATTTCATCCTGTAAAACTATGAAACTCTAAACCCATTGAACAACTCCCCAGCTCTCTCTTTGTCTGTCCCCTGACAACCACCATTCTACTTTCTGTTTCCAGAATTTTGACTACTACAGATATTTCCTATAAGTGGAATCACATAGTATTTGTCCTTTTGTGATGGCTTTTTTCAGTCAGCATAATGTCCTCGTTTCATCCATATTGTAGCATGTGATAGGATTTCCTTCTTTTTTTTTTTTTTAAGGCTGAATAATATTCTATTGTATGTATATACCACAATGTCTCCATCCATTTATCTGTCAGTGGACATTTGGGCTGTTTCTACCTCTTGACTATTGTAAATAATGCTATAATGAACCTGGGGGGTGCAAGTATTTCTTCGTTGGAGAGGGAAGAGACACACTATTTATTACTCTCTCCCCTACTTTTTTAATGAAGTATCCACTCCTTATGTATCCTTTTTCTGCTCTTATCACTTAAAAAAATAGATCACACTGACATCATATTTGAAGAATATGCTTTTTCTCTTTTGGAAAAGAAAACAAAAGGGGTAGATGACTGGGGTTTGGATGTATACCCAAAAGTGGGAGACCTTTGACTAGAAACTTTGTCTTTAGTCTTCCTGGTCTAAAATAGGCCCCTCATCCCTGTCAGTCTGTGTGTCCTTTCCCTGCTCAATTTTTATTAAATACTTGACATTATATATGTATGTCTGTCTCTCAAAGTAGAATATTAGTTATATGAAATCAGGAACTTTGTTTTATTTGCTGTTATCTCTTTAGAACTTAGGTTAGTGCCTGGTACATCATAGGTATTTAATAAAAATTGGTTGAAGGGATGAATAAATTGGATAAAATGGAAAATTAGAAGTAAATGTGCCTGCATTTAAATATCTTTGCTATTGTTGTTGTCATTGTCATTGTGGTTTGATTTTTCTCATCTTTACCTTCTCCTTTCTATTTTCAGAATATGAGTGATGCTATGGCAATCTTGCACAAACTACAGACAGGCTTGGATGTAAATGTAAAATTCACTGGTGTTCGAGTGTTTGAATATACACCAGAATGCATAGTATTTGATCTTCTTGATATTCCTTTGTACCATGGGTGGTTAGTGGACCCACAGGTAAGTAGAAAAATGTGAAATATATAAACACAAATGTAGTAAAAATTTATTGATTTGAAAAATTAATCAGATTTATATGTTCTAATTATTATATTTTTGTGATTTTACCTGAAATTAGCCAAATTGTGAGGTTAAGGGCACTGTCCTCTGGACTACTAAATCTGTCCAAGACTACTGACTATAACTTCAAGGAGTTAGGAGTCAACTACAAAGTTGAGTCTATATTCTCACCAGCAGTTCTTATTTTCTGTCTTTTGGATTATAGTCATACTGATAGGTGTAAAGTTATATCTCATTGTGGATTTGTTTGTATTTTTATGGCTAATGATGTTGAGTATCTTTTCATGTGCTTACTGGCCATTTGTATATCTTCTTAGGAGAAATAGCTGCAGATCCCTTGCCTATTTTTATTTATGTTATGTTATGTTATGTTATGTTATGTTATGTTATGTTATGTTATGTTATGTTATTTATTTATTTTGGGAGAGAGAGAAGAAGGGAGACAGAGAATCCCAAGCAGGCTCTGCACGTTCAATGTAGAGCCTGATGTGGGGCTTGAACTCACAAACCATGATATCGTGACCTAAGCCAATATCAAGAGTTGGGCAGTTAACCAACTGAGCCACCCAGGTGTCCCCTCCCTGCCCATTTTTAATTGGGCTATTTGTCTTTTTGTTACTGAGCTGCAAGAGTTCTTTATGTATTTTAGGTATAAGTCTCTTACTTATACATGGTTTGTGTATTTTCTCCCATTCTGTAGTTTGTTTGTTTATTTATTTATTTATTTAGGGAGAGATAGAGCAAGGGAGGGGAGAGAGAGAGAATTCCAAGGAGGCTCCATGCTGTCAGTGCAGAGCCCAATATGGGGTTCAAACCTACCAACCATGAGATCATGACCTGAGCCGAAATCAAGAGCCATCCAGGCGCTTCTGCCTTTTTACTTTCTTGATGGTGTTCTTGAAGCACAAAAGTTTTTAATTTTGATAAAGGCCAATTTATTTTTTTTGTTTTGTTGCTTATGCTTTCAGTGTCCTAAGAAGGTTTTGCCTAACCCAAAGTCACAAAGATTTACTCCTGTAACTTCTTCTAAGAGTTTTATAGTTTCACTGCTTATATTTAGGAATATGATCAATTTTGAGTAATTTTTATATATAGCTTTAGAAAGAATCCAGTTTTATTCTTTTGCATGTGGCTATTCAGTTGTCCTAGTACTATTTGTTGTACTCTTTGTAAAAGATTATTCTTTCCCCCATTGAATTGTCTTGGTACTCAGAGTGATCTTTGTAAAATAACCCTCCCCTTGATTTCTGTGTCCCCCTCCTTTCCTTAAAGGCCTTCAGTGTAACTGAAATAAAATATAAAATCCTTACTAGAGTTTTTATGATATGCTGCATGACCTAGGTTCTGCCTATCTGTCCAACTTTCCCTCATATAATACTCCCATTTTTTAAATTTTTATTTATTTTTTTTACTAGTCTTTCAGTAACACTAACTGCCTTTCTGTTCTTCAGACATATCAAGCTCATTTCTATTTCAGGTTTGTGTGCTAGCTGATTGCCTACTGTGGAACATTGTTCTACTACTCTAACACATTGTTCTCCCAGATCTTCATGTTTCTGGTACTTCATTAGTCAGATCTTAGGTGAAGTATCACCTTGTTAAAGAGGCCTTTCCTGGGGGGCGCCTGGGTGCCTCAGTCTGTTAAGCATCAACTCTTGATTTTGGCGCAGGTCATGATCTCACAGTTCATGAGTTCAGGTCCCACACTGGGCTCCACACTGACAGCATGGAGCCTGCTTGGGATTCTCTCTCTCCCTCTCTCTTCCTCCACCCTGTTCATGCTCTCTGTCATTGTCTCAAAATGAATAAATAAAACTTAAAAAAAATTTTTAATTAAAAATAAATACTAAAAAAGAGGCCCTTTCTGACAACTTATTGAAATTAGTCACCCTTCTTTTCTTGTCATTTACTCTCCCATGAGCCTCTTTGATTTGATTTTCTTTACCACTTAATATTATCTGGAATTTTATTTATTTATTTTTCTTTTTTCTTTTTTTAAGTAGGCTTCACACCCAATGTGGAGCCAGCCCATTGCAGGACTTGAACTTACCACTGTGAGATCAAAATGTGAACTGAGATCAAGAGTCAGATGCTTAACCAACTGAGCCACACAGGCGCCCCTATTTATTTCTTTACTTGATTGACTCTCATCTCCTACTAGAATGTTTTATGAGGGCTGGGATCTTATATCCCATTGGATAGAACAGTGCTTGGCACATAGTAGGTTCTTAGTAAATATTGGTTGATAGTATGAAGCATGCATACATATCTGCACGCACTAACCACAATGATGGAGAGATCACAGCAGCAAGTTTCTTCATCTCTGTCCATTGGTAAAAGCAACTGGTAGTCTAGGCAAGGAAAGTATGGCTTATTATAAACAGGGTGTCTGTATCTTTATGGCATTCTGTCTCTGAGAACATCATTGGAAAGTCTAACCTTGTGCAACATTTTACATATTCAAGGTGAGCCATGCTGGATCCTGGCAGATGATAGTGCCAGATTGCCTAGGTTCTTGAGGAAAATGAGCTGACAGCCTGAGAAACTTAAGCCTGAATTCTTAAAAATTGTACTCAGATCATCTCTCTGACTATATGTGTAGCTATATATTGCCTGGTAGACTGTTGAATTCATATGCTTAAAGAAAAGCATATACTCAAATGTAGGACTGAAATTGTTCATCAGATTTTTCTGGTATAAACAGTGGTTTTCAAACTCTTGGAAGGGCCTGAGGACTGTGATTTTTATCTGTTTTACTTAATTGTGACAGAGTGATTCTGCTACTGAGAAAGAAAAAAGAACAAGGCAGCAGTTTGAAACCTCTAGGTCTGTATGAAATCTCTCCCAGAATTGGTTGGTTCTTTGTATTCTGATTATGCATTATGCAAATAATTATCTCACAAATAAATATCAGCAGTTCTCTGGATGGTAGGCACCAGAGTCACCTACTGATAGGGTATGTCTCCATTATTAATTGATAACTAACTCTTGAAGAGCAACATTTGGAAGCCAGATGATAGTGGAAATGATATACTGAGTGTGCTGAAAGAAGACAAATGCTAATCTGTAATCCTGTTCCCAGAAAAATTACCTTTGAAGAATCATTTTGTAGATTAATTAAATTAAGAGCTTGTTGGGGGCCCCTGGCTGGCTCAGTCAGTAGAGCATGTGACTTTTGGTCTCGGGGTTGTAAGTTCAAGCCCCACACTGGGTGTACAGATTACTTAAATTTTTTTTTTTTAAATCATTTAAAAAAAAAAAAGCTTCTTGGCAATAGACTATCATTAGTAGAAAGTCTAAACACGGATTTTATAAAGAGGGAAAGTGATCTCAGAGGGAAAAGTGAATGAAGAGAAAATAAAATGATAAACATGTGGATAAATATAAATGTGGGCTGTATCAAATATAACATTATCTTTTGGGATTTTAAAAAACAGCATTAGCATATGTAAACATAGTAACATAAGTTGGGAGGAAGGTAGGTAAAGTATTCTAAGGGCCTAGAATTAATTGTTCAAGAAGAGAATATTAACTTTGGCTTTGTAGGATTAGATGTTACAGTTTCTGTAACTTTTTTGTCCCAATGTGGTAGCCAAGTCTGACTATTTAAATTTAATTAAAAATTTATTTTCTGAGTTGCACTAGTTACATTTCAGCCGCTCAGTAGTAACCTGTAGCTAGTGTATATCTTATTGAGAAACACAGATTTGGAATATTTCCATTATTACAGAATGTGCTATTCGATAATGCTCTTTTAGCGTAACTATGAAAAGAATAGAAAACATAGTGGGTAACTTCTAGATTAGTAGAAGAGAGAAAATTTAATCTAAAAAGAAGGAGGAAAGAAAAGGTAAAGGAATGTTGAACTGACGGAACAGAGAGAATAGATTTAATAAATTCAAATATATAAATAGATATAGTAAGTATAAATAGGACTAAATCCTCTAGTTAAAAGTGATTCTATGTAGTTTGTTATTTACAAGAGACATAAAAAACAGATTGCAAGTAAAAAGAGGGGGGAAAATTAGATTTATATGTATCTGGAGACACCTAGAAAGTAAATACCTAATTGACTGTTCATTCCTTGGACCCATGGGAACTGTCAGAAAAGGATAAAGGTCAGTTTTTGACCAAAAAAAAAAAAAAAAAAGAAAAAATTGTATGCACCTAATCGCATAATCTCAAAGTACATAAAGCAAAATTTAACAGAATTGTAAATAACAATAGATCACCATACTGGAAAATGTTAATATATCTTTCTCTGTAATTGATAGAAGCAGAAAAGAAAACCTAATTAATGCATATTTTTAAAAAGAATTAATAACTTTTTTATTTTTGAATAATGTCAGATTTATAGGAAATTTGCAAAAATGATTTTCACCCATTTTTCCTAATCTTATGTGACCTTGGTACATGTGTCAAAACTTAATTTTGGTACATTACTATTAACTATATTATAGTCTTCATTCACACTTCACCAATTTATTTTATTGTTTTTTAAAATTTTTATTTAAATTCCAGTTAGCATACAGTGTAATATTAGTTTCTGGTTTGCAGTATAACGATTTACCATGTCCATGTATCACCCAATGCTCCTCACAATGCATGCATTCCTTAATCCCCATCAACTAGTTAACCCGTCCCCCCACCAACGTCCCCTCTGGTTACCATCAGTGTGTTTTCTATAATTAGGAGTCTGTTTCTTAGTTTGCCTCTCGCTTCTTTTTTGTTTCCCCGTATGCTCATTTGTTTTGTTTCTTAAATTCCACAGATGCGTGAAATCATATGGTATTTGTCTTTCCCTGACTGGCTTATTTCACTTAGCATTATACTGTGTAGCTCTATCCATGTCATTGCAAATGGCAAGATTTCTTATTTTATGGCTGAGTAATATTCTACTGTATATATTTACCACATCTTCTTTATCTGTTCATCAATTGATGGACACTTGGGCTGTTTCCCTATTTTGGCTATTGTGTAGATAATGCTGCTATAAACATCAGGGTGCATGTATCCCTTTGAATTAACATTTTTGTATTCTTTGGATAAATACCTAGTAGTGCAGTTGGTGGCTTGTAGGGTAGTTCTCTATTTTTAACTTTTTGAGGAACCCCCATACTGTTTTCCAGAGTGGCTGCATCAGGAATGCAAATAGTACAAGAGGGTTCCCCTTTCTCCACATCCTTGCCAACACCTGTTGTTTCTTGTGTAGTTGAGTTTAGCTATTTGGACAGGTGTGATGTGATAACTCATTGTAGTTTTGATTTGCATTTCCCTGATAATGAGTGATGGTGAGCATGTTTTCATGTGTCTGTTGGCCATATGTATGTCTTTGGAAGAATGTCTCTTCATGTCTTCTGCCCATTTTCTATTTGCATTTTTGGGGTATTGAGTTTTATAACTTCTTTATATATTTTGGATACGAACCCTTTATCAGATATGTTATTTACAAATATCTTTTCCCATTCTGTAGGTTGCCTTTTAGTTTTGTTGAGTGTTTCCTTCACTGTGGAAGGAAGAGTTTGGTTTTGCTTACCCTTCCCTTGCCTCAGGAGACCTATCTAGAAAGAAGTGGCTATGGCTACGGCTGATGTTCAAGAGGTTACTGCCTTTGTTCTCCCCTAGGATTTTTATGGTTTCAAGTCTCACACACTTCACCCATTTTTCTCCTAATTTGTGTTGTTGATGTTCCATAATATAGGATATTACATTGCATTTAATCATCATATCTTCCTAGTCTCCTCTTGTCCGTGATATTTTCTCCTGTTTTTTCTTGAACCTGATTATACATTACTTATATACATTCATGAAATTTACAAAAACTGACCTGCTACAGGGCTATAAAGCAAGTTTCCACAAATTTTTAAGGATTGAAATTATATAGAGTATAAAATATCCTCTAATCACAGTGCAGTTAAGCTAGAAATCAGTAGAAAAACAATAGAAATTGTTTGGGTTCAAGGAATCATAATGAAACTTAGAGTATGTTTTAAACTGTATAATAACTAAATCCATATTTTTAAAGCCCTAAATTAATATATTAATGAATAAGAAAAGATTAAAAGCTTATTTTTTTTAAATTTTTTTTATTATTATTTTTTTTAACGTTTATTTATTTTTGAGACAGAGAGAGACAGAGCATGAACGGGGGAGGGGCAGAGAGAGGGAGACACAGAATCTGAAACAGGCTCCAGGCTCTGAGCGGTCAGCACAGAGCCCGATGCGGGGCTCGAACTCACGGACTGTGAGATCATGACCTGAGCTGAAGCCAGCCGCTCAACTGACTGAGCCACCCAGGCGCCCCAAAAGCTTATTAACTTAATAAGCTGTATATCTACTTTAAGAGCAGAAAGTATTAAAATAGAGGGTAAATATATAATAAAGTAGATTAACAAAGCTAAAATTCTTCAAATAAATATTCTTCAAAAAGAATTTTAAGATGACAAACAGAAGTTGGTGCCTGACTGGCTCATTTGGGAGAGCACGTGACTTTTGATCTTGGGGTTGTGAGTTCAAGGCCCATGTTGGGTGTGGAAATTACTTAAAAATAAAATCTTTAAAAACAAATACATAAAGTAACAAACAGAAACTGAAATTTTAAAAATATGTCATTTAAATAGCATAAGTTTCTAAGAATAAATCTTACGAAAAGATGTGCAAGACCTCTGTATGGACAATTATAAATTTGAGAGAAATTAGAGACCTATGTGAATGTAGGTTTTTATTCTTGGATTTTAGATTTTAAGGCAATTTATACAGATGTCCTTTTTGTCTAAAGTAGTTTAGTTTCAGTATAACCCCAAACAAAATCCCATCAGATTTATGGGGAGTAGTTGTGGAAGGAGACAAGTGGAGTCTACAATTTATATGGAAATGCAAAGGGCCAGGAATAGAAAATGTGATATTCTTGAAGCAGAACATGCAGGGAGGACTTGGTCTCCCAGATAGGAAATATTTTAAATATTGTAATTAAGAATTGGACCAATGACAGAGAATAGAGAAGCCAAAAAGACTATACATATATAGATAAATAAGCACTGTAGAGCAAAAGGGAAAGGCAGCCTTTACAATAAAAGGTGCTAAGGCAATTAGATAGCCATTAGATTAGATAGCCTAATTAGCCAGTTAGGTAGCCAATTCAGATTTCTAATTAGATAGCCAATTAGAAAAGAATGAAATTGTTTCTCCCAACTCACGGAATAAAATTCTGTTCCATATGCATTGATGTTTAACTGTCAAAGCTAAAACTACAAATTTGAGAGTATGTTTCTGACCTTAATACGAAAAGATTTCTAAAACAAATACATTAATCATGAAGAACATTGGTAAACATGACTACATTAAAATTGAGAACTTGTGATTATTTAAAGAAATCCTAAAGAAAATGTAAAAGCAAGTCATTGAGTAGAAGATGATTATAACTTATAAAATAAATAAAGGGCTAACATGCAGAATGTATAAAGAGCTCCTACAAGTAAATATTTTTTAAGGTATTTATAAGCTATATATCCACTCTAAGAGCGGAAAATATTAAAATATAAAGTAAATATACAATAAAGAAGATTAACAAAGCTAAAATTCTTCAGATAAACTTTCTTCAAAAAGAATTTTAAGATGACAAACAGAAGGGGGTGTATGGCTGGCTCATTCAGTAGAGCACATGACTTTTGATCCAATTAAAAAAAAAAAAAAAAGCAAATGACTTGAACAGGCACTTGACAAGAATGGATATCCAAAAAAGTAGTAAACATATGAACTAGTCATCAGGGAAATGCAAAATAAAACCAAAATAAGATACCACTATACACGCATTAGGATGATTAATATTTATGTCTTACAATGCTAAATGTTAGAGAAGATTTACAATGTAGAGAATTCTCATTTCCCACTGATGAAAATATAAATTGACTTTCTACTTTGGAAAGCAGTTTGGAGTTCTCTAGTAAAGTTGAGGATAAGCATAACCTAAGACTTAGCAATTTGATAAGACATATTCCCTGGAGAAACTCTTTATGTGTAGAACAGGATAAATGTGTAAGAATATTCATAGCAGTATTATTTGTTAGCCTGAAAGTGAAAGCAATTTAGATAGCTATCACAAGATGAATGATAAAAAATTATGTTAGGGTATATCCATACTGTGGAATACTATACATTGAAAATGAACAAAGAACAGCTGCATACCACTATATATAGCTACCCAGCATATAATATATTTGTTTATTTGATTTATTGTCTTGTTTATTTGGTTTATTGTCTTTAGAATGTAAACTTTATGAAAGCATAGACCATCTCTTTTGTTCACTGCTGAGTCTGCAGTTTCTCTAACAGCATGTAATACATAGTAGTGCATAAAAGGCTCCCAAATGAATTAATTGAATAAAATACTAACATAGAGGGGCGCTTCGGTGGCTCAGTCAATAAAGCTTCCTACTTTGGCTCAGGTCATGATCTTGCAGTTCATGAGTTCCAGCCCCATGTCAGGCTCTGTGCTGACCACTTTCGGATTCTTTGTCTCCTCTCTGCCCCTGGCCCTCATGCATGCTCTCTTTCTTTCTCTCTCTCAAAAGTATATAAACATTAAAAAAAAAAATGTAGAGATTCTGCCTATGAAAACTTGAAATCTTTGTATTGTTTATTGCTGGTCTATAGCAATATAATTGATTTTTGTATATTGATTTTGTATTTATTATAGATGTATTTTTTTAGATTCTTTAAGATCGGAAATTCAGATTCTTTGGAAAGACTTAATGAAGTTGAGTCACTAAAAAAAATTGCTGTAAACAGTAAAAGTGTTAAGAAAAATAATGAAAATCTAAAGGAATTGTGCCCTCAAATTGCTTCTTAAGGGTCTAGGTTTTCACTTTAAATCGAAACTGGAAGTCTCATTCTTTTGTGTTGTTTACATAGAATCATAACCAAAAGATCTGCTTTCAAAGAAAAGGCCTTATTTGGCTCTGCATTAAAAGATTAACAAGTGAATACTTTGCGTATTTTAACATAAAATGTGTAAGATATGTATATATAACAATTTTTCACTATTTCCTGCTTTGACTTTTTTCAATTAACTGCTCTTCTCAACAGTTATCCCACAATGGTTCAGAGGCTTTTTCCACCCTAGAATTTTGCAGGAACAAAGAAATCATAGCCTAGAGCAGTTGTTCCTAAACTTTGCTATGCAGAAATTGAATGAAAACTTAGACAACTGAGAAGAGAAGCAACTTGAGTCTGGAATTCTTTTAGATCTTTTTAACAAGCTCCCCAGTTTGAGAACCATTGTCCAGAGCATTACTTGTACACTTATATGTGAAGACTTGTGGTGTTCAAAGAGTAAGTATTTAAGAAGGATCATTTGGATATAGAAAGAAAACATTGGCCCTCTTATTTTATGTCAATGTATTTATATTTGTTTTATTATATATATATATATATATATATATATATCAGTACAGTAGTACATGTAAATTGTTTATAAGTAAGTATATTTTACAGATGGGATGGCAATCAAAACAAGTTGTTTAGCCACCAGAAACCTATTTTTCTTCAGTAGTCAAAGCAAAGTATAATGGAAGGAGAGTAGAGATGCCCAGTTTTATTCTCCTATAGCTTAAACTTTACATTTACTTTTCTACTAGACTGCCAAAGACAAAGAGTTTAAGTAAGACTCATGAGGCAAATGCTGTCCCTGATTAATATAATAGTAACTTTTCTTCAGGAAAATGACAGTTGTATCTACTCATATCTCCACTATACTTTGCTATAAACTAAATAATAAATAAAATGGGAAAATTTTGTGAATCCCATAAATTAATATCTTCAGATTTGCCTTGTTTTAAATGCAAAATATTAATTTTTTAGGAAAAAAACCCTGAAATTTTCTTATTTTTCCTCCTGAAATAGTTTGCTTTTTATTTTAATCACTTAAATGCATCTTTACAACTTAAGAAATAAAGTTGCATGTAATAATCCCATTTCATTATTTTTTGTATAATTGAAATATAGCTAAGCAATATTTTTCATAATATGTTATAGTGAGATGTAAACAAAATTAGAAACTCTTGGGTGTTGATTTTTTTTAATAAGTAATACTTTTATACTTAATATAATATTAAAATAAAACCCTAAAGAATGATATGGGTTTCTTTGTTATTGTTTTTAATCTTACTGTGATTAGTGAGACAGTCATTTGTTTTCTAGATTGATGACATTGTAAAAGCTGTTGGTAACTGCAGCTACAACCAGCTAGTGGAGAAGATCATCTCTTGTAAGCAGTCAGACAATAGTGAGCTGGTTAGTGAAGGTGGGTGAGTGCTGCTATTATCTGACATATTCTTGGCAAAATAACTTGTCTTATAATTTAATATCTTTTAAGTGTCATAAATAAGACTTCTAAAAAATACAAGTGATGCTACCTGTGGGAATTCAAAGAAGTAATTATTCATAAATATACCAGTGAAAGGTTTTTCTACAACACTTTTCACTTCTAGAATCAGGCCTGGATTCTACTAAAAATCTTTGGAATCACTTGTTAGCTTTGATAAGGTCAACTACCCAGGAGTTATTGATAATTACTCTTTTTTGAAAAAAGGGTTAGGATTATTATTTGGGAGTACTGAGTGAATTTTATAATTCATCCCCTAGTTGACTGAAATGAGTATTATATGCCTAAGTGTTCATTTTAGTATATAGTATATTAAAACACCATTTTAAATCAAAGTATACTCTGATCATCAGTTTTCCTAGTCCCTAACTAATTAAAATTGCTAAATTTGTCAGTATAGAAATAGTTTCATGTTTTTTTTAGCTGTGTTCTGATCAGTGAAGGGAAGAGCGTATTTGAAACCAGAATGCTGTAAGGAGCCTTAGTATTTGGATATACCTTTCCTACCACCTACTTCACTTTCTCATAATATGCACAAATACTCAGGCTGCTATTCTCCTCTGTTTAAAGGGTAAGCAAAAGAAAGAGAAATCACGAGAAATAGGAGAAACTGTGTCGCTCAGACACAGTTCTTTTACATGGGGTATATTAAAAGTTGATTATAATCACCACATTAAAAATTAAGTGACTACAAGAGATAGAACATGTAAAAGAAAATAGGTACATGAATTACATACTATATTGATTAATCAGAACCCAACTAATTATATTACTCAATAGATCCGTAAGTTTAACACATTTATTCAAGAAGTAAGTAGCAAGAAAATACAGAGTATTTTAGTGGAGACTTATCTTGGATTTTTACATGGAATAAACACGTAAGTATACAGGAATATCAGTCACTGATTTGTATGACAACTCTTTCACTGCAACCCAATGAAACAAAGTTTAATTATAGGGGCAAGGGGAGCAACCAAAGGTGTTAAAAAAAAACAACTTCCAATTAATAAAATTCTACTCACTAGAACTTTCCATTCTTTAACAAAAAAATTTTTTTAACGTTTATTTATTTTTGAGAGACAGAGAGAGACTGAGAATGAGCAGGGGAGGGGCAGAGGGAGACACAGAATCCAAAGCAGACTCCAGGCTCTGAGAGTCAGCACAGAGCCTGACACGGGGCTCGAACCCACAAACTGTGAGAACATGACCTGAGCCGAAATCAGACACTTAACCAACTGAGCCACCCAGGTGCCCCTAGAACTTTGCATTCTTGATCCAAACTCTCATTACTATATATTCCTAAAAATATTAAATAGACTATAAAGAAAATTGCCATGTGTAGATTCCAGCTATCTCAGTAACTTCCAATATGCTATTCTGTAGTACCTTAGGGAACAATAGGATTCAGAAAGTGTTAACAGATGGATTGATAGCTAGAGAAGTGATATTTTGGTGAATAGGCTTATAGGGTATGAAGCTGTAGGGAATGCTTGTTGACAGCAATTTTCCCAAGGCAGGCTGTAATGTCACTAGGGTAGGACTTAGGCAGTACACTAATTAACAAAGTGAACATTAGCACCCCCAACAACACAAATCCAGTCCCTTTATCACTTCTTCTTTTTCTCGACCTGCTGTTATAACTAATGTTCCTATTTCTCTAACATTGATTCCCCAGGATTACAAAAAACTATAACTATTTAAAAAAAAATTTTTTTTTATGTGTATTCATTTCCTGAGAGAGACAAAGTGTGAGCAGGGGAGGGGCAGAGAGAGAGGGAGACCCAGAGTCTGAAGCAGGCTTCAGACTCTGAGCTGTCAGCACAGAGCCTGATGTGGGGCTCGGACTCATGAACCACCAGATCATGACCTGAGCCAAAGTCGGGTGCTTAACCGACTGAGCCACCCATGTGCCCCATTATAACTGATTTATATAGTTATAACTTGAGAAGAACTCCTTGATAAAATCAAGGAAGGAATCATCCTCTTTAGTGCTATAGAATTTTTGGGTAATATGTACCAGAATTGATGGATTCCTTGATATATGAATTTTGTAATGGTAGAATTCTGCATATCAGATTTTTATATCAAGGAATAATTATACTTGGAATTCAGTACAATTAAAAAGCTAAACTAGTTTTTTGTTTATAAGAAACTACAAATGTGTAGTCTGAAGTAATTACTCAGTTCGAGTGGTTACTTGTATAGGCACTAGGAAATAGTATAGGAAAGAAAAGGCCACAATGGATATTTTTACTTTTAATGTAGCAATTAGCTTTCCTCCATTGTTTTCTTCTTCATATTTTCTTAGGTATAGTGTTCAGCTGAAGGAGTCTGCTTTTTCTGTTTGACCCACACCTGTAACTTTCCTTCTGAATCAATAAAATATCTAAGAGGTAGTTTATATCTAATCCTTCTTTATTAAAAGGTATTAAGCTTTAATCTTAGGTGATCTCCTTATTTTTTAATTCAAATATTTCATCACCATAAGGTACAGAATACAAGAAAGAAATATATATATATTTTTTAATATTTATTTATTTTTGAGAGACAGGGACAGACAGCGTGAGCAGGGGAGGGGCAGAGAGAGAGGGAGATACAGAATCATAAGCCAGCTCCAGGCTCTGAGCTGTCAGCACAGAGCCCGATGCAGGGCTCGAACCCACGAACCATGAGATCATGACCTGGGCCGAAGTCGGGCGCTTAACCAACTGAGCCACCCAGGCACCAGAAATATTTTTACTATCATTCTTTTTTGATGAAAAAGCAATGTTAGTTAAATAGAATTAGATATTCTTTCACCTTCTTTCAGGTAACATTTTTTTCTTTTGATGACAATACCTTGTAAGCAAAAGTACAGAACTTTCACATGTACATAGAGTATATATTATTTGTTACCTCTTCTGGATGGCAGTACTTTTTTGCCATTATACATTATCCTTGGTATAATGATAGGTGTGGCATGGCAGCAAAAATCAATAAGGAAAAAAATAGCACAGTAGCAGCTGCTAGACTTCACCAGAGCTCATCACTTAATTCCAGATGCTTTCTCAGGTATAATTTTTCCTTTGACAATTATTCCTAAGTTTAAAACAATGCTTAAATAATTCCATAATATTTATTTATTCAAATACTTATCAAGTCTTTATCATGTGCTGTAAACACTAAAGATTATAGTTTGAATTCACGTTATTTCTGATTAAATGCTGATTTTTTTCCTGTTTATTTTGAAAACTCTCAAACGCATAAAAAAGTTGGAATAGTACAATGATTATATGTATGCACTTTGCCCAAATTCACCAGTTATTAACATATTGAAGTTTTGCTTTTTTTCTCTGTTCACATACATACACACACACTATTTCCTAAACCATGTGGGTGTTAATTACAAATATCACAGCACTTTGCCCATTAGTCCTTCAACATATGTCTCCTAAAAACAAAGAATTCTCCTATGTAGTCACAATAAATTACCACAGGAAATTTAGCATCGATTCAATACTTTTTTTTTTGATCGATACAGTACTTTTATCTAATATACTGTTCATATTCTTTTTTTTTTTTTAATTTTTTTTTTTTTTAACGTTTATTTATTTTTGAGACAGAGAGAGACAAAGCATGAACGGGGGAAGGTCAGAGAGAGGGAGACACAGAATCTGAAACAGGCTCCAGGCTCTGAGCTGTCAGCACAGAGCCCGACGTGGGGCTCAAACTCACGGACCGCGAGATCATGACCTGAGCCGAAGTCGGCCGCTTAACCGACTGAGCCACCCAGGCGCCCCATACTGTTCATATTCTTAATTTTCCTGTTGTCCCAATAAAGCCCTGTATAGCTCTTAAGTTTTTTCATTGTGGGCTCTAATCAAGAATCGTTTATCAAATCAACTTAGTTTCCTGTAATCTAGAACAGATTCCTAATCTTTTTTCTTTTTTTCTTTTTGGTCTTCTCTGATACTGACTTTTGTTAATAGTCCAGGCCAATTTTCTGTAGAATCGTCCTCATTATGGATTTATTTGATTGTCTACTTATGAGTAGAATAGTTATATATTTAAAAAAATTTTTTTTTAATGTTTTATTTTTGAGATAGAGACAGAGCATGAGCTGGGGAGAGGCAGAGAGAGAGGGAGACACAGAATCTGAAGCAGGCTTCAGGCTCCGAGCTGTCAGCACAGAGCCCGATGCGGGGCTTGAACTCACACACCACGAGATCATGACCTGAGCCAAAGTCGGACATTCAACCGACTGAGCCACCCAGGCACCCCGTAGTTATATATTTTTGGTGGGAATACTATATAGGTGATATTGTGTCTTTCCCAATGCATCAAATCAGGTGGCACAAGATGTCTGCTCCTTCCATTATTGGTGATGTTGAAGTATGATTAAGGTGGTATCTGCTAGATCTTTTTGTTGTAAAGATGTCCTTTATCTTTTATAATTAATAAGTAGTCTCTGATGTTGTGCTTTGAAACTTTTAATATCCTGTTCCCTAGTAATCTTTCACCCAGTACAATTGGCATTCATTGATTCTTGTCTGAATAAACTATTACTGTAGTGGTTATGGTATTTCTATTATTCCTTCTACATTTGTTAGTTGGCATTCTTCTATAAAAATAAATGTTTTCTCCTCCCCCATTAAAAAATTTTTTTATCAATGTAGACTCATGGATTCTTTTTTATTCAGTGTGTTCTAATCCATTATTATCATTACTCTTTTTGATGCTTAAAATTATCTCAAATATATCCAATGGAGTCCTCTCAACCTGGATCCCATTTTCTTTTTTTTTTTCCTTTTTTTTTTAAATGTTTATTTTTGAGAGAGACAGAGTACAGTGGGAGAGGGACAGAGAGACGGGGAGATACAGAATCTGAAGCTGGCTCCAGGCTCTGAGCTGTCAGCACAGAGCCCAATGTGGGGCTTGAAGTCAAGAAGGTGAGATCATGACCTGAGCCGAAGTCAGACACTTAACCGACTGAGCCCCCCTGAGCCCCCCATATTTTTTAATAATGTCTCTTCATTTCTTGAGTACTTCCTTATTTTATGGCACAATAGAATGTTCTGGGCTCCCTACTACATCCCTGGCATCAAATTATATAAGCCCTTATATTTTCAATGGAAATCTGGGCATTTGTCATAGTAAAAGGGATTGTTTTGCCCCATCCTCTTGAGAAAAAATATTGATGTAATGTATTTGATTTTTGAAAATCAACAGTAGATGAACCAAAAAGGCAGTCATTGTTTAAAGCTATCACTGTGACAAAGTTCTGATTGAGTTTAAATTTGAGCACAAATCTTAGTGCCAAATCTAGTCAATATTTAAAAATAAGACAAGTTTCCTTTTCTCCTATATCCTTTTTGTTCCTTTTTGCCTAATTTTAGTGCCTCTCTAATTTCAGTTCCTTTAAGATACTTAGTACTTTTATGTTCTCTAAACTCTTCAGTAATAGAGGAAAGTAATTTGATAAATTTAGTATCGAGTTTCTGTAATGAAGAAGTATTTTCAAAACTAGTGTCAAGAAAACAATTTTTAACTTAAATTTACTTTTAGTAATATATTTTTCTTATTACCATTATATTAATTTTTACCTTTGGTATCAATAATAGTATCAAGAACATTAAAATTGAAATTTAAGCTAAATATTGCAAATAAACTTTCATTTTAAAAGCAATACAGATAAGTAAAGTGCTGTGTAACACTTAGAATTGTTTCCCAAAATTTGTTGAATTAGTTATGAAGATTTGAAACTAGATTAGGCTTTCAAATATTCCATGAAAATCACAGGGGTCATTTTAAGAGTTGGTAAAGGAATTAGGAAACATTGTTCTCTCTAAGTCTAAATCAGGATATGCTTTATGGCTTGGGAGAAATAGAATTCAATCTGTATTTATGGTAATCAGCACTAAATTTTTAAACTTAATACCAATAATGCTCCTGGGTTCTAGTCTATAACTATAGACTATTGCTATAACTAGTTTTATGTCCTTGAGCAAGTCATGTATTCTTTCTGAGCTGATGTCCTATTCTGTAGAATAAAGTAGCTGAGAAAGACCTTTCTAATGTTGCATTATTTAATTTCACACACATAAATAATGTTGTGAGTTCAGTAATCTCCACTGAATTTTTGTATCTTTTTGAAAGGGATTTGTAGAGAGGACGTTGTGTGAGTTGTGGGAGGAGCATTCATAAATATCTTTCTGAAGGAAGCATTACACATATTATATAAAATATGTATTATATAGAACAGTGGTACTTCTCAGCATAGGTATAGTGCTTAAAACTAAAACTATTATATAGCAAGTGCTTTAGTATATAACTAATGCATTCTACCCAATAACTTAGTACTGGGCAAAGTAATGATAATAATGGAAGAGGGGAGCTCTTCTAAACGTATAAACCCAAGAAGTTACTAATGGGCTATAAATTTCCTTTGGCCGGGGCCTCCTGTATAACTTTTTGCACTTCCCCTCCGACCTTAACCAATTCCTTGGAATAGTTTGATATAATGGTAGCTTTTTACACTCACTTTGCAGCTTGAAATGCTATAGCTGGGCAGTAAGGGTGAGGGATGGAGAGGGAGTGGAATAAACCTATGTTATCCAGCTGCCTCTGGCCCTACCCAAGTTTATTTTCAATTTCTTGTTGACGTGTCAGTTTCTTAACATAAGTTCATCTTTCCTTCCTATATCTGTACCTCCCTGCCCACTTACAAAACTGTTTAGGGCATTCTCTTCCACCGCACCCGTACCCTCATTGCTTCTGAGACATTCCTTATTAAAAGAAGGGAGCAAAAGGATGAAGAAAGAGAAAGAAGGAAAGAACCCTTTTAAAATATTTATACAGATTCTCATTAGTCCTGGTAGTTATGTTCTATAAAGTGTCTATGAACACTGAATTAGTGAATACTGAACCACTGCTCCTAGGGGAAACAGAAGATTAGGTTCCTGTGAGCCTCTGGTCACAAGATTTTCATCAACTAATCAGTAAATGCATACCTTGTTTTATTTGTGTTTCTGTTTAGAGACACCTTATTTAATACATATTGTTGATTCATTAACATTACATTCATGGCCAACAGCACTATAACTCATGCCTGAATGAATCTGCAAAAATATGTGTTTTCTCTGTAAGATATGTCACAGCCTTTGTGCACTTAGGAACAGTACCCAGCACGTTCAGCAGTATGCTTGGGGGCCATTTCACACAGTAAAAATCACCCCAAGAAAGCACACCTACTAGATGGTGAGGAGTCTGTTTTGGTAAGAAACCTGAAACAAGAAACAAAATACTGCCTTTTTTGATCTCAGTGGAGAATGTGTGGCTTGAGTGACTCAAATTTTTGCCACTTTGCACATATCCAAGATTGACCCTGAAAGCATAGCAAGTACTGATTTTGTATTTATAAATAAATTTTAGTTAGTAGGTGAGTTTGCAAATATGAAAGTGCACAAATAATGAAGATCAGCTAAACCCCAGAAACTTTATATTTCATATGTTTTGAAAACAATAACGATCATGTCTGTCTTTGACCTTGATATAGCTACATAATGAGTGGTGTAAGTTTGGAGGCTATTAGGATAAAACTGGCATCAGTTATCTCAGTGTTTTCTGTTTGGTCTCACACCTACTTTTAGTTTTTTAAGGCAAAAACTGAACAGTTTGTGAACTGAGAATTATCTGGGATCTTTGTTAACATCTTAAAACCAACTCAATTTGTTAAGGCTACTTTTAATTTCTAAACATCTTTCCATTGGGAAAGTAGCTACTGATATACATCTTTCATTCCTACCTACTTTTTAAATTGCTAATTCTTGCCTTCTTATTTGTTTGAATGATTTTTAGTTTTATTGTGTCTCTATCTTTTATTAATAGTGCCTGAAATCCTTTTTGGAAGTAGGTGAAGTATTAGTAAATACATTTATTGTTAAAAAGAACTTCACATAACTGTTTCTTTACGATGGAGAATGTCTATAGACACATCTTCCATACCAAAATTAGAAAGAAGAATCTTCAATTTGGAGTCAATCATGTTATACTAGGGAAAATCTTACTTTGGCCATTCTTCATACTTGGAACACAATGTAAATAGAAAAAAACTTATTAATTTTGAAATTATTCTTCCATCTAATACTATGCATTGGTTCCATAGGCTTTGTAGCTGAGCAGTTTCTAAATAACACAGCCACTCAACTGACATACCATGGATTATGTGAACTAACTTCAACGGTTCAGGAAGGAGAACTTTGTGTGTTCTTTCGGAATAATCATTTTAGCACCATGACCAAATACAAGGTATGATATAGAAATAGCTATTTAATTGTTATTCTAAATTAAAGAAGCTGGATTTAGAGATGTCTTATGATCTACTTCAAAATAAAAACAAATTCAGCATAATATTCGTTTATTCATCAGATTATGAAGGTAATTATTAAATACTCCTTTAGGATGCAATGGATTCACAATCTAAGTGTTACTTCAAATCAGCTTTTGTTTTAAGTCTCAATCCCTTTTTCACAGATTACTGCATTAAAAAGTATTATTTCCTAGGAAAAAAAATAAACATAAACCTTAGAAATAGAACTAGGATTGCTGGTAATGATGGATGTGTATATTTGAGGGTTAAAGGAGGTTAGAAGAATAGGATCTGGCTTTATGATGGTGTTTACTATTATTAAAGTTATCAGTGTGACTTTAAATTCTTCTTATGCCATTTATGGCTCTGCCAAAAATCTTACTGGTTTATCCTTTTTGTTATCTCTTCATCCATCTCTTCCATTTTTACAGCTGCTACCAATGAGGAGTTTATCAACTTATAGGGAGGCTTCTGTGGTAGGATACTGCCCTGATCATGTCTGTAATATACCAAAAATGTTCAGTAGCATTCAGTGCCTAGAGCATAAAAATGCAAGGTATTTTCTACTATCCTCTTTTGCCAACACTTAGCTTCAGCCATATAGTGTGTCTGCTCATTAATAATCCTGTATGTTTGTGGTGCCTGGGTAGCTCAGTTGGTTAAGCATCTGACTTCAGCTTGGGTCATGATCTCAAGGTCTGTGAGTTTGAGGCCCATGTTGGGCTCTGTGCTGACAGCTCGGAGCCTGCTTCAGATTCTGTGTCTCCCTCTCTCTTTGCCCCTCCCCCATTCACACCCTGTCTTTCTCTTTCAAAGACGAATAAACATTAAAACATTTTTTTTTAATTCCTCTATCTTCGTACACACTTTATACTTTCCCATTTCTGCACTTTTACTATCATTTCTTCTTAATTCCTGTTTGAAGAGATCTCATTCCTTTTAGCCTATCCATATTTCACCTATCCTTTTTCGTTAAGTTTATTTTTAATTTATTTTGAGAGAGAGAGATCAGGGGAGGGGGCAGAGAGAGAGGGAGAGAGAGAATCTCAAGCACTGTCAGCACGGAGCCCTGTGTGGGGCTTGATCTCACAAACCATGAGATCATGCATGACCTGAGCCAAAATCAAGAGTGGGACACTTAACTGACTTCAGCTCAGTTCATGATCTCACAGTCCATGAGTTCAAGCCCTGCATTGGGCCCTGTGCTGACAGCTCAGAGCCTGGGGCCTAGTTTGGATTCTGTGTCTCCCTCTATCTCTGCCCCTCCCCTGCTCGCTCTCTCTCTCTCTCTCTCAAACATTAAAAAAAAAATGTTTATAAAAGAAACGTTTCATGGGCGCCTGGGTAGCTCAGTCAGTTAAGTGTCCAACTTCAACCCAAGTCATGATCTCATGGTTCACGGGTTCGAGCCCTGTGTCAGCCAGCCCTCTGGCTGACAGCTCGAAGCCTGGAGCCTGCTTAAGATTCTGTGTCTCCCAGGGCCTCTGGGTGGCTCAGTTGGTTAAGTGTACGACTTCAGCTCAGGTCATGATCTCATGGTTTGTGAATTTGAGCCCCACATCAGGCTCTGTGCTGACAGCTCACAACCTGGAGCCTGCTTCAATTCTGTGTCTCCTCTCTCTGCCGCTCTCCCGCTCATGCTCTGTCTCTGTCTCTCAAAAATAAACATTAAAAAAAAAAAAAAAAAGATTCTATGTCTTCATCTCTGGGCCCCAACCCTACTTGTGCTCTCTCTCAAAAATAAATAAACATTAAAATAAAATTTTTTTAATAAAAAAAAAAGCAGCATTTCAAATTCACTCCTTAAACCAGTGGTTCTCAACCAGATTGTATGCTAGAACTACCTGGAAGCTTTTTAAAAAATAACCAATGCCCAAGAGCCCATCACCAATTCAATTAAGTCAGACTGTCTGGAGGTAGGGCCTAAGCATCTGTATTTTTTAAATGCTCCCCAGGTGATTTAAATGTGCAGTCAGTTTTCTTTTCCTGCAAATGTGCCTTCTTTCTCTAAATGAAAGTAAGCTGATTTGAAGTCGGAAATCAAGTCTTCATATTTCCTTCAACACTTTAATCAATGAATTGCACAAAGTGGTGTAAAATAATGTTCTGTTTGCTTATATAAGAATGCTCTAAGCAGTAATATATGGAACTGTTGAATCACTATATTGTATACCTGAAATTAATGTAACACTGTGTGTTAACTATACTGGAATTAAAATTTTTAATTAAAAAAATACTCTAAAGCCCTAGCTTCCTGTTTTATTAGTTACAGCAGGCATTCATTTGTATTGCTCCCACATTTGAGGCGTATGTGTGCTAGGTACAAGCCCAGAATCATCCATGCTTTTCAGAAATTTAAGACCCCAAAACCTCAGAATCAGAATTATTGCTAGGTAGTATATAGTGCTTAGTTGTCTTGCTTTATCTGATGTCTTCAAGTCCACACTTCATTCATTTACAAATATCTATCAAGCCTGATTATGTCAAATATTTATTAAACATGATTATGTCTGGGTGCTCAGCCGGTACTAGGACTGCAGCCTGAGCAGGGCAGCTTTGGATCCTACCATTTAAGCACCTCCTAGTTTGTCAAGAAACATATGTTAAATAATTGTACAAATAGTTATTATTTCTATTGAGGTATACTATGTAAAGGGTACATAAACATGCTGTGGGTGCCTTTATCAGGACTTAGAACCGAGTTGGGATGTCAAGAAAAACTTCCTTGAGAAGGTAACATTTAAACTGAAAAATGAATCTTTTAGTTTAACCAGTTAGCAAAAAAAAAAAAGGATTAACTAAGCATATAAAACCTGTGTGCAAAGGCCCTGAGAAAGGAAAGAACTCTTTAAGGAATTATAAGAAGGCCTGTATGAAGCATAGAAAATAAGAGGCATGGTATAAGGGTAAAGAGATAGGTAAGTACCAGACCTTGTATAGAGTCCTGAGTTAAGAAGAGAAACACATCTTGGTCTCCTGATGGTCTAGTGGTTCTTTGTGTTTTTGTTTTTTGTTTGTTTGTTTGTTTTTTTTGGGCTTAGCAGGAGTGAGATAGTTCAATGGGAAAATAAGATCTCTGGCTGTTATTGGTGGTGGTTATGCAGCCTCTTCAGATGGAACTGTAGATGTTTTTCTCTTTTCTATCAAGGCCATGTCCCTGACCAGAAGTCCTTTACTAGTCAAGCTAGGTATTCCCACTGTTCCTATGTGGTTGGGGGAGGGATGCCTCCCCTCAAGACTTTCTACCATGTGTCTATTTCTGGACTAAGTATACATTTCTGTGAGATAATGATAACTCATAGAATGTGTACATTCTGTTTCTCTGCTTCCACGTTTTTCTCAGGGAACCTTATTTTGTGGCTAAACAGTGTTTCAAAGATGATGTGTTATCTTCCTGCCCCCCCCCCCCCCCTTGTACAACATTAAGGTGCTTTGGACTTCGAGGCAAGTGTGGATGTGAATTCAGTTAGGAGTCTATTGTGCAGGGCCAAGTAAGATGTTATACTGACTTGGACGAGGATGGTAAAGAAATGGAGAGTAGAAAGATTCCATAGACATTTAGGAGATATAATCAGCCAGATTTGGTGATTATGATATAAAAAATAAGAAAGAATGTTTTCTGGATTCTGAGCATGAAGAACTGGATAAATGGTGGTGTTCCAGAGAACACTGGTTGAGGAGAAGAGAAACATCATGAAATCAGCCTTGGAACTGTTAGAGCTGCTTCCAAGGCATTCCTCCAAGTGGAAATGTTGGGTAAATGGTTCAAGACTGGAGTAATTTGGGGGTTTAAATGGTAATTTGGGGAAAGGATGAGATTCACAAGGTAAATACAGAAGAGAAGAAAAGAGAAGGCTTAGGACAGAGATTTAAGGAGTGCCAACATTTAAGGATCAACTAAAGGAATATGAACTAGCAAAGGAGACTGAGAAAGAAAAAAAAGAAAAGGAAAATCTGAAGAGTATGGTATCATGTAAGCCAATGGGGAGAGAGTATTTCAAGAACAGAGATCTCACTTGTTAACTGCTGTTGAGAGGATGAGAAACATGAGAACACTGGGGGGGAACCTGTCCATTGGTGATGGATTTCATTGGTATCTTTTAGAGAATGGTAGCAGGAAAAACTCAATTTGAATTGGTTAGGTGATTGGAATGTCAGGAACTAGAAACGGATTATAGGAAACTATTTGAAACTGTGTGGGAGCATAGACATAATGGCTCATAGCTGTAGTGGCATATGGAATCCAGAGGGGTTTTTTGTTTTGTTTTTTGTGTCTTTAAAAAATTTTTTTAATGTTTATTTTTGAGAGAGAGAGACAGAGTGCGAGCAGGGGAGGGGCAAAGGGCAAGAGGGAGACACAGAATCCAAAGCAGGCTCTAGGCTCTGAGCTGTCAGAACAGAGCCCAATGCGGGGCTCGAACTCATAAACCATGAGATCTTCACCTGAAACGATGTCAGACACTTCATCGACTAAGGCACCCAAGCGCCCCTGTTTTTGTTTTTTTCATGTGAGAGACTTGGTCATGTTTGGACTCAATAGAGTGAGAAAGCTTGAAGATTCAGGAGAGGAGATAATTGATGTTAGAAGGCCCCTAAGAAGGTGAGATAGGATAGAAGTTTTCACAGGTGAAGGGGATTAACCCGTGATTGAAAAAGAGATCTGTTCATTGTAAAGGAGGGAAGGAATAGACTATGAGTACAGCTACGGGTTAATTTATAGATTTGGTGGCAGGAACTAGAGAAAGCTACTGTCTGAATGCTTCTAGTTTCTGTGTTGTTTGGAAGGCACGATCCTTTACTAAGACTGAGAAGGTAAGTTTGGTTCCAGATTTGAAGGAGGTAGTTTGAAATAGTCTTTATAGGGGCGCCTGGGTGGCTCAGTCGGTTAAGCGGCCGACTTCAGCTCAGGTCACGATCTCGCGGTCCGTGAGTTCGAGCCCCGCGTCGGGCTCTGTGCTGACAGCTCAGAGCCTGGAGCCTGTTTCAGATTCTGTGTCTCCCTCTCTCTGACCCTCCCTTGTTCATGCTCTGTCTCTCCCTGTCTCAAAAATAAATTTAAAAAAGTTAAAAAAAAAAAAATTTGAAATAGTCTTTATAGCACCTGGGGGGAAATTCTAACCGGAGAAATTGAGGATGGTAATTATTACGTGAATATGCCTCCTGGATGATTTTTCTGTAGACGTATTCATCAGAGTATAGGCAAAGCAAAGGTAGCTAGTTTATTATTCTACATTTGGGACTTTAAGTGGGTACAATAAAGAATAGAAAAGCAAAGGAATTGAGGAACATCATTCTCTACTAAGGTAATCCTGTTTTTACAGAAGAAATAAATTGGAACAACAATCTTGGTGACCAGTCACTAAGGGAAATAATTACTTTCCCTTTTTTACTATAGTGACCACCAAACTGAAACTGTAACACTGGTTTTTTTGCTTTTTATTATGAAAAACTGCAAACTTAGAGAAAAATGAGACTAATTTAATGTGTGCCTATTATACTGATCAGTTTCAACAATTTTGACATTTACTGTTTTCATCTATTTTTGTATTTTTGCTTACATTTCAATATACATGTCTAAACAAGGACATTTTTCTTTCAAATCACAGTACCATTACTGCATCTAACAAAATTAACTATTATTTTTAGTATTATCTAATACCCAAGCCATATTCAAGTCTCCCATTTGTCTTTCAAATGGCTTTATAGATGGTTTGTTCAAACCAGGGTCTAATGAAGGAACATACATTTGGTGAAGTAAGTCTATTTTAATATCATGCAAATTTTGTGTTTTCTAGGAATCTTACGGGCCTGTGAACATATTTATTTATGTCTCATTATACTCCTCTCAGTCCTATTTCCTGTATTCCCATTAAACTATCTTTCCAATCATGAGTGTCTATAAATAAGACACTGCTTTACGTCTGGCAGAGTACCTAATGAGTACATTCTTTGTAAGAGTCTGAGACATTTTCCCTCCTCATTGACCCAATGGCTGATTGACTGATTTACAACAAAATCTATAACATTTCTTCGGCTGTTGGTGTAGAGCTAAAAGCCCTAAAATAGAATACTTAATATAAAGTTTAGGAAAGGCAGTCCTCCATCATGGCATCCATTAGCTTGAGAAGGAAATAGGATATAAGATTGTGACCTTGTTCTATTAAACCTGTTCAGCATTGAAACTATTATTCTCTACCACTAATTCCTGGGTTGTTAGAATTTCTGTAGTTCTTTATAAATTTGAGCCCCAGGGAGTCTGATCTAATAAGGATATAAGCAAGGAAAAATTATAAAGCTGCTTTTTAAATAAGATATGGCTGCTTTTAATACTACATTAGGTCTTCATGACATTTCACTTTTGAAGACCCTCAGATTTTAGGGCCATTTTATGCATTCATATTTAATGATCATTTCTCATCTTCCTACCCCTGTGAACTCTTTGGAATACCTATAATATAAATACAGTTGATCCCACAGAATTCCAGGTATACTTTAAACAAAAAATAAATTTAACACAGGGATAGAATACTTTCTACTACAGATAAATGGTGTCTATAACTAGGAGCCTATAATAATAAATTGTGGAGTATTAAACTATTTATATAAATGCCAATAATAAATTGGTAATGTCATACATGTCTGTAACTCTGTTATTTGTGGGGCTTATTTTTTACTATGATTTGCAGAAAGGGTCTTTATGCTTTCTGATACCCCTGTCATATCATATGCCATTATCATCCCTGGACCAAGCTCTACAAGGAGGAAGTCCATGTTGGCAGGGCAAAGGATTACCTAGGAAAGGTTGTCATCTACAATTGTTTTATTGATTGTACTATTTCTTTAGGAATTTACTAAACTCTAATTGATGTGTAAAAATCTTTTTTCATTTAAAGTCTTTCAAACTCTAGAGACATATGATCTAGGACTTTTATTTGACCACAGGGAAGGTATATGTCTCTAGTATTTAATGTCTCTAGTATTCATCCTTGTTCTGACTCCTCTTTTTAGGCACTGAATAAAGGCAGGGACAAATTCTCTGTTAGGTTAAACTTTTTGATGACTCTATGTAAAGCATTGAAGACTATAGATATTTCTAAAACCTGTACCTCGACAAAGTATTCTCTCTTTACTAACTTTATGATTCCATATTCATAGACTATTTATTAGGCCTTCTGCCATTGCACAGTCACAATAGATGGGTTAGTCAAATTGATATTTTTTTTTTCCTGAATACTGTCTACTAATCGACCTTACACTTCCCAACTATCTAACATAACATGATCTATGGTTTTTATTGCATAGCTTCTCATGACATTTTCCCTAACCATAGATATTAATTGACTTCCTGTTACTGGAAAGTCCTCTTATCATTCCTAGTTTTGTGATTTACCATTACTAAGTCCTGGACAAGTACCTTTGCTGTTTATTCCTGTTGCTAGCAAAGTAATCAAGTACAGCTCTTGTTAGTTATTTGTTGTAATAACACTCTCCGTGATTCCTTCATCCCTCATCCATCAGGTCCATCAGGAACAAGTAACATATATCCCCCCAATTTCTGCTATCTCTTATGTTACCTTGCTCCATGTACTACCACTTAATCTTGTACACAACTAAACTGGGCAGATCATCTTGGCAAATCCGTATTTTGAGTATGTGATCCTAAGAAGATCTTTGCTTTTCATCAGCATAACTAGATTAGGATCTGAAAGCAGCAGGAAGAGACCCACCCTAGTGAGAGAGCAGATGCTTTCAGTGCCATTCCTGTGGTTCCAGGTAGTAAGGTGACTTTTTTATCCAGGCAAGAAATTTGAAAGTATAAAAATGAGTTGTAAATAAACTACCTCTTTAGTAGAAACAGACCTTTGTAGGTCTCTTTTGCTTTTCATATTGTCTATATAATCATGACTTTTAGATTCTTATATATATAATTATATACCTAAGATTTAATTATTCCATTTTATTCTTATGATCCTTCTCCATTCTGCTTGCTCTTGAGTAAGGTAAACTACTAATTCCTTGGCTGTTTATAGATCACTTGGCTTCTAGATCTTTGGTTTATATAATGACATCTGTGTAGTTCTTTCCCCATCATGACACCCTCTTTTTTTTTTTTGTGGCGTCCTCTTAATCATCCCTTATCATGTCAGCCTTCATATCCATGTCTTTTATATTCATAACTGTTTATTGTACCTCTTGGTTTTAATTACTGACATCTCTGGAGTATATCAAAACCAGGATTTTTGGGGTTGGCTTTTGTTTGTTTGCATTTTTACTTTACATTTAGGGATAAGAAGCAAAAAGTAGTTTAGGAGGAGATACAGTTCTAAATAAGTGCTAAGGCCATATTAAATAAATCTATTCTCTGTTCTTTTTGACTAAGACTATACTGGGATTTGTCTTTTTCCATAGAAGGCTACGTTGAAGTAAAAATTCAATTAATTTAGGATTTTTTAAATTTAGTTATTTAAAAAAATTTTTAGGGGCGCCTGGGTGGCTCAGTTGGTTAAGCGTCCGACTTCAGCTCAGGTCACGATCTCGTGGGCTGTGAGTTCGAGCCCCGCGTCGGGCTCTGGGCTGATGGCTCAGAGCCTGGAGCCTGCTTCCGATTCTGTGTCTCCCTCTCTCTCTGCCCCTCCCCCATTCATGCTCTGTCTCTCTCACTCTCAAAAATAAACCTTAAAAAAAAAAAAATTTTTTTTTAATGTTTATTTTTGAGAGTGAGAGAGAGAGAGAGAGAGAAACTGAGTGTGAGCATGAGCAGGGGAAGGAGCAGAGAGAGGGAGACGCAGAATCTGAAGTAGGCTCCAAGCTCTGAGCTGTCAGCACAGAGCCTGATGTGGGGTAGAACTCATGAACTGCAAGATCATGACCCGAGCCAAAGTTGGACACTTAACCAACTGAGCCACCCACATACCCCAAAATTTAGTTTGTTTTTTAAAAAAATTTTTTTAACGTTTATTTATTTTTGAGACAGAGAGAGACAGAGCATGAGCAGGGGAGGGTCAGAGAGAGAGGGAGACACAGAATCGGAAACAGGCTCCAGGCTCTGAGCAGTCAGCACAGAGCCCGACGCGGGGCTCGAACTCACGGACCACAAGATCGTGACCTGAGCTGCAGTCGGACGCTTAACTGACTGAGCCACCCAGGCGCCCTAGTTTTTTTTTTTTAAAGGTGGCTGATACATCAAAAATTATCACATTAAAAATTTTTTTTAAGGGGGATGGGGGTGAGGAATGTAGAAACAGACTAAGATAGGTGATAGATTTTACAGTGTAGGCAGAGAGATTTTCTCCTAAATGGGAGACAGGAAAAGGTGATAGCTACAGAAATTTTGAGATAGATTTAGGTGGTATTCATGAATTGAATCTTATATTCAACTAGCATTATGTGCCTTGCATTGTGCTAAACACTTTACATGTATTATCTCATTTAATTTTCACAGCTTCTGAGGAGTGGATGTTATTACTCCCACTTTACAACTGAATGAATAAGCTTAAAGGCACTAACTTGCCCGAGACCATTCAGAGTGTAAGCACCTCCAGTCTGACTTTCAAGCCCACACTCAACAGCTCTGCCTCTCTGGATGGATAAGAAAGCTATTTGTAGACGAGAGAGATGCTTGTTAAGTAGAAGTAAAGTTCTTTCAATTTATAAAATATCGTAGAAATTTTCTGGTTAAACCTACTCTATATCACTTCATAATAAAGAAAAGAAGAGCCCAAAGACATTAAGTAATTTGAATCCAAGCTTGTCAACCAAAAATATTTGGCAGTGTTGGGGCGCCTGGGTGGCTTGTTGGTTAAGCGTCCCGCTTCAGCTCAGGTCATGATCTCACAGTCCGCCCCCGTCGGGCTCTGTGCTGACAGCTCAGAGCCTGGAGCCTGCTTCATATTCTGTGTTTCCCTCTCTCTCTGCCCCTCCCCTACTCATGCTCTGTCTCTCTGTCTCAAAAATAAATAAAAACATTAAAAAAAAATTAAAATATATTTGGCAGTGCTTTCCACCATATTTAAAGGCTGGAATTACATAATTAATTTGTTTATACATTTGACAAGTTTTCTTCTATTTTATCAATTTACAAATTATGATGATATTGTCATGTATGTTGTTAATACAAGTAAATCATAGTCTGTATAGAACTAATTTATCAGGCTATTTTAAATGTTTATTTTTAAGAGAGAGAGAGAGAGAGAGAACAAACGGGAGGGGCAGAGAGAGGGAAACACAAACTCTAAAACAGGCTTCAGGCTCTGAGCTGTCAGCACAGAGCCCAGAGCCTGACATGGGGCCTGAACCCACAAACTGTGAGATTATGACCTGAGCCCAAGTCAGACGCTTAACTGACTGAGCCACCCAGGCACCCCTATCAGGGTATTTGAGATAAAATAGTTTTTCATTCTGTCTTTGGTGATCCAATTGCCTAGTTTTCTTTGTTTGTTTTAATTTTTTTTTTTCAAGTTTACATCCCAGTTAGTTAGCATACGGTGCAAAAATTATTTTAGTAGTAGAACCCAGTGATTCATCCCCTACATATAACACCCAGTGCTCATCCCAACAAGTGTCTTCCTTAATGCCCCTTGCCCATTTAGCCCATCCCCTCACCCACAACCCCTCCAGCAACCCTCAATTTGTTCTCTAGATTTATGACTCTCTTATGTTTTGTTCCCCTCCCTGTTTTTCTATTATTTTTGCTTCCCTTCCCTTTTGTTCATCTGTTTGATATCTTAAATTCCCCATATGAGTGAAGTCATATGATATTTGTCTTTCTCTGACTAATTTCACTTAGCATATTACACTCTAGTTCCATCCACATTATTGCAAATGGCAAGATTTCATTCTTTTTGGTTGTCGAGTAATAACTCCATTGTATATATATATATATATACCACATCTTCATTTTCCATTCATCTGTCAGTGGACATTTGGGCTCTTTCCATACTTTGGCTATTGTCGATAGAGCTGCTATAAACATTGGGGTGCATATGCCCCTTTGAAACAGCACACCTGTGTCCCTTGGATAAGTACCTAGTACTGTAATTGCTGGATTGTAGGGAAGTTCTATTTTTAACTTTTTGAGGAACCTCCATACTGTTTTCCAGACTCCAATTGCCTCGTTGGTAAAAAAAATTATGAAAATTATCTAATGTCATTTATTTATTATTTTCATATAACAAAAGACTTATACATTGTATACATTAATACCTAATTTAAGAATTTAATAAATGCATCTTGTATACATTATTTTCTTTCTTTTAATAATGATGATGATATTTATTGAGCAGTATTCCCATGATAGACATAAGCCCTTTAAATGTTTATTTATTTTTTTTAGAAAGAGAGAGAGAACACAAGCAGGGAAAGAGCAGAAAGCAAGGAGAGAGAGAATCCCAAGGAAACTCTGCACTGTCAGCACAGAGCCAGATGTGGGGCTCGAACTCATGAACTGTGAGATCATGACCTGAGCCGAAACAAGAGTCAGATGCTTAACTGACTGAGTCACCCAGGTGCCCCTGTATTTGTTGTTTTTTTAAAAATTAGTGTTTAGAGACTAGTGAGTAAGATTGGGAGAAAGAGTCAAGGTTTAGAAAAGAATGCTTTGACTAGATAATGAAGAAAAGTGCTAGGATATATAAGCAAGAAATACTCTTGATGGTGATTTAATTGTAGACTCTCAGGAACAAATGGGCCTAAACTATTCAGTACTAATTAATACATACTTTGCTATTCTACAGTGCAATTATATAAAGGAACTGTTGAGTAATAACCAGCATTGTTGACAGGGGACTAGTAACAGACTTTTTTGATACATGTCAAGATCTAAAAGAGGAAGAAATTGAGGCTGATGGTCCATGAGAAGACAGGACATCTATTTCAAGAAAGAGACACCATTTTAGTTAAGCTTACAAATATTCATATGCTATGGGTAGTAATGGCTTTCAACAAACCCTCCCAGAATTTACTCATCTTTTTTGTTGTTGTTGTTAATGTTTATTTTTGAGAGAGACAGAGAGTGTGGGAGGGGCAGAGAGAGGAGGATAGAGGATCTGAAGCAGGCTTTGTGCTGACAGTAGAGAACCCGATGTGGGGCTCGAACTCAAGAACCGTGAGAATATGACCTGAGCTGAAGTCAGACACTTAACCAACTTTTTTTAAGATTACTTATTTATTTTGAGAGAGAGAGAGAGAGAGAGAGCGCATGAGTGCGGGAGGGGCAGAGATAGGGGGAGAGAGCCAATCCCAAGCAGGCTCTGTGCTGTCAGCACAGAGCCCAGTGCAGGGCTCAGTCTCATGTACCCATGAGATCATGACCTGAGCCAAAATCAAGAGTTGGATGCTTAATCACCTGAGCCACCCATGCACCCCCAGAATTTACCTATCTTAAAGTGTCCTTGGAGAGTAAGACTGTGGTTTCTTTTCCTAGTTAGTAGCCATTCTAATATACGATGTACATAAAATAAATTGTAAAATCTCAATATTATATAATATAATGATATGTTAAAGTGTACGGTGACAAGTATAGGTGTAGAAGGGTCATATTTATTCAACAGTGGAATATTGGCTGGAAAGAACTTTGAGGTTTTCTCTTAAATTATTTTATCAAATTATTTTAGGACAAAGTAGACCCTGACTGGGCATTAAAAATATGTTAAGTAATGAGGATGCATGGATGAATAAAACATGCCTCTGGTCCTCAAGGAGCTAGAAATACATTAAGACAGAGAAGTAAATAGACACACTACTACAATTCAATGTGTAAAGTGCTATGATAGTGGTAAATGCAGCATTTCTATGGAATCACAAAAAAGGGTACCCAATACAAAGTAAGGAGAGATCATTACTTTCCATGATATGAATCCTCAAGCACTTAGCATAATACTGAGCATATGGTGGTCTTCAAATATTTGATGAATTGGAACCTACTTGATTTAAAAAAAAAAAAAAAAAAAAAAGAGCCTGGGCTTAATTTTTGCTTAAAGTGAAGTCTTTAAACTGTTTATGCCAAAATGTTTTTCTTTTTTTTTTTTTTTTAATTTTTTTTTTCAACGTTTTTTATTTATTTTTGGGACAGAGAGAGACAGAGCATGAACGGGGGAGGGGCAGAGAGAGAGGGAGACACAGAATCGGAAACAGGCTCCAGGCTCCGAGCCATCAGCCCAGAGCCTGACGCGGGGCTCGAACTCACGGACCGCGAGATCGTGACCTGGCTGAAGTCGGACGCTTAACCGACTGCGCCACCCAGGCGCCCCAAAATGTTTTTCTTTATGAGTACTTTCATGTTGATTGAGTAATTTCAGTGACCATATAAATTAATCAGAGCTCTGTAGAGCTAACTCTTGGATGTAACTAGTAGTAGACAACAGGATGGATTTCATATTTTAGATACAGCTGTGCTGCACAGAGCTGGACACATAGTAAATGTTCAACACTAATTATTTAGTTTTTTAAAAAAACTTCAGAGTTTATGGGGCACCTGGGTGGCTCAGTCGAGCGTCTGACTTCGGCTCAGGTCATGATCTCACGGTTTGTAGTTTGAGCCCCACATCAGGCTCTGTGCTGACAGCTCAGAGCCTGGAGCCTGCTTTGAACTCTGTGTCTTCCTCTCTCTCTCTCTCTCTCTCTCTCTCTCTCTCTCTCTCTCTGCCCCACCCCCACTCATGCTCTGTCTCTCAAGAATGAATAAACGTTATGGGGCGCCTGGGTGGCTCGGTCAGTTAAGCGTCCGACCTCGGCTCAGGTCATGATCTCACGGTCTGTGAGTTCGAGCCCTGCCTTGGGCTCTGTGCTGACCGCTCAGAACCTGGAGCCTGTTTCAGATTCTGTGTCTCCCTCTCTCTCTGCCCCTCCCCTGTTCATGCTCTGTCTCTCTCTGTCTCAAAAATAAATAAACGTTAAGAAAAAAAATAAAAAAAAAGAATGAATAAACATTAAATTTTTTTAAATAAATAAAATTTCAGAGTTTATTCAGTGATTTCTTGTCGTTGCAGATGACAAGATCTCATTCTTTTTTATGGCTCAGTAATATTCCACATATATATATGTGGATATATGTATCCATGTGTATGGATATACACATATACATATATATGTGTATATACATATACATATATATACATTGCACAACTTCTTTATCCATTCACCAGTAGACATTTAGCTGTTGATAATGGCTGCTGTAACCATTGTGGTGCACGTATCTGTTTGAATCAGTATTTTGTATCCTTTGAATAAATACCTAGAGGTGCAATTGCTGGATTGTTCTGTTTTTAAATTTTTGAGGAACCTCCATACTTTTTTCCAGAGTGGCTACACCAGTTTGCATTCCCATGGACAGTGTAAGAGGGTTCCTCTTTCTCTACATCCTCACCAACACGTGTTGTTTCCTGTGTTAATTTTACCCATTCTGACAGGTGTGAGGTGATACCTTATTGTGGTTTTGATTTGTATTTCCCTGATGAGTGATGTTGAGGATCTTCTCTCATGTGTCTGTTAGCCATCTGCAAGTCTTTGGAGAAATGTCTATTCATGTCTTCTCATTTTTTAACCAGATTATTTTGGGGGGGGGGTGTTGAGTTGTATAAGTTCTATATATATTTGGGATACTAACCCTTTATCTGATACGTCATTTGCAAATATCTTCTCCCATTCTGAAGGTTGCCTTTTAGTTTTATTGATTGTTTCCTTCACTTTATAGAAGATTGTTATCTTGATGAAGTCCCAGTTACTTGTTTTTCCTTTTTTTTCCCCTTGCCTTAGGAGACATATCTAGTAAGAAGTTCCTACAGCCTGATGTCAAAGAAGTTACTGCCTGTGTTCTCTAGGATTTTGATGGTTTCTTGTCTCACATTTGTCTTTCATCCATCTTGAATTTATTTTTGTGTGTGGTGTAAGAGAGAGGCCAGTTTCGTTCTTTTGCATGTTGCTGTTCAGTTTTCCCAACACCATTTGTTGAAGAGACTGTCTTTTTTCCATTGGATATTCTTTCCTGCTTTGTGGAAGATGAGTTGACTGTATAGTTGTGGATCTATTCGATGATTTCTCTAACCCTACCACCAAACTCTTTAAAGGAGTTTCTTAATTACTAAGATTAATTGTGATGAAATAACATGAAAAGCATGAATCTTGTGCAGTAATAAGTACTATATTAACCAGTGGGAACCCTGAGCAAGTAAAGTGAAAGCCATATCCTTGGCATATATGAAGGAAAAATGGCTTCTAAACCTTATATGTAATACTAGGGACACTTTACATATGATTGGACTTAGAACTAATCCATATGAAAAATTAGAAGTCGGTACTAAATTCTGTGGTAGTGACTATAAATACAAATGAATTCATTAATTAATTCAGTAAATTTAGGTTTCAACTTTATGATCACCCCACCCTAGGCCCAGAGATACAGACATTTAAAAATATAGTCTGGGAATGATGCAGGGAAACACAATCGTGGCACAGTGTGATTCAGTGCTATAATAGAAATAAGTACCAAGTACTGTTGGTATACAAAAGAAGAACAGCTAATGGTGCAGAAAAAGAAAAAATTAGTATGAATTAGGTTAGTCATAAGCTTAATTTTTTTAATAAGCAGGCAATATGATATCATTTTGTTGTGACTTTGTAACATTTGTTACCTGATATGTTTTTAAGGAACTTGTAGATTATATTTCTGTTATATAAAATGAGATTATATACCCCCAAAGGCTATTTATAAGTCATGTGGTAGTTGAGTTTGCCAGCAGCTTCCCAAATGTCATTATACTATAGTATACCAATTATGAACTATATTCAAACCCAGGTTGACTTAATTCAGTGAACAAATAAGGTATCTACTTTGTCTGCTGTTTATTATATCTAACTACTAGGAATCATTAATATGCTATAAACATACAGATGATGAAATTTCCCGTAAATATTAACCAGTTTTGATCCATATAACAGTCTTTTTTCTTTCTTATTAAGGGTCTACTGTATTTGCTGGTAACAGACCAGGGGTTTCTTACGGAAGAAAAAGTTGTTTGGGAAAGCCTACACAATGTGGATGGTGATGGAAATTTCTGTGACTCAGAATTTCATCTACGGCCTCCTTCAGATCCTGAAACCGTATACAGAGGACAACAGGATCAGATAGATCAGGTAGATTTGCTTTCTTTTCATATCATTTAAAATGCTCATTCCTTTTGGGGCACCTCGGTAGCTCAGTCATTTAAGCATTCCGACTCTTGCTTTTGGCTCAGGTCATGATCTCCCAGCTTCATGGGTTCGAGCCCTGCATGAAGTTCGAGAACTTCATCGAGTTCTGCTCTCAGCGCAGAGCCTGCTGGGGATTCTCTCTTTCCTCTCTCTGCCCCTCCCCCACTCGTGCTGTCTCTCTCTCTCTCTCTCAAAAGTAAATAAATAAACTTAAAAAAAATTAAAATTCTCCTTTCAAATGTGAATTCACTTATCCAAAACTTTTGAACTAAAGATTTATTCATTTATACGCTTGTGAAATTTTCCTGACATTTTCTAAATCGGTAAATGATCATTTTACGTGTTGTACATTGACTCTACACTTTGGTTCAGAAGGCCAGTGTATATTGAATTGTGAAGGTCATGGTACAGAGTTTGAATTTTATTTTAATTGTAGGGAAGATATGGCAAGTGTTAAACATGGAAGTAAGATGATCTACCTTTTTTAAAGGCTGCTATGTGAAGAATGCATAGGAATTACACAGGTATAAATGGAGACTAGCAATTCAAGCGAGACGTGATGATGGCTGAGCACTGGTGCTAGAGATGAGATGAGTACAGATTTAAGATATATTTGGGTAGTCAGAAAAAGTAGAAAAAAGAGTCTTGAAGATAGCATGCAGTAGGTAAAAAGTAAAACTTATAAAGTCTTAGAGTCCAAGGTAAGCAGACGTTTACAACAAGTCCTGCTCAAGTGAGTAGAAGTCTCATTAAGAAGTGAGACAGATGAGATCTTTGCCTGCTATAGGTTGGCAGGCTTGGAGCCATAGGAGTGTTTACTATTGGAAGTGTAACAGTGATATGACTTCTTCCCTGACTGAGCCAGAAAATTGGTCATGTTGAACAGTTGGCACATGAGTCTAATGCTGATAACATCAGATGCTGATAACAATTTAAGTAGATAAGATAGACTGTTCATTTAGCCAATATTCACTGAGCTGTTGTATTCCTGGTACTATTAACAAGCTCCTGGGGACTCACAGATAAATCATATAGTACAATCCTCACAATTCTATAGTCTAACAGAGGCCGATATTTGACCAATTAATTATTATATGTCATCCTCTATAATGGCAGTTGCACAGAAGAATACTTCCTTGATTCAAAGATGCTAATCTTTCTTGGACTTTTGGAAGTTAAGTATCCAAACAGCTATAATAATCAACATACGCATTTTCCTTCAGAAGCTTTATGGGGTTATTTAAAATATATATATTACTTGAGAAATGTGCAAGATTTTTCTAACACTATATATAAAAAATATCAGCAGAGGGAATGAAGGTAAGGCAATAGATTGCTACAGTAGTAAAGATGTAAGATGTGAGAAAAAAGATACATGATACTGTCTGTGGAAATAGCAAGGAAAGAGTGGATTTAAGACCTAGGGACTTGGCAAAAAGCAGTTTGAAGAAGTGAGAAAAATTTGAAGGACAAATTCTTCATATTAGTAAGATATTCATGCTAGATAGTGCAAGGTCTTCACAGATAACCACCTTTTAGATATCTTCTGTGGGTGGTTAATATTCTCTTATTTTGAGGATAGACTGGGAGAGATAAACAGTGTAGTCAAGTTTCATTCAGTACTAATTCTTAATGAATGTGGGTGTTAAGTATTTTTAAGTTTACTCATTTATTATTTCTGAAGGAAAGAGAGACAGTGTGTATGTGCACGTGCTCAAGGGGGGAGGGGCAGAGAAAGAGAGAGGAAAACACAGAATCCAAAGCAGGCTCCAGGTTCTGAACTATCAGTAGAGTCGAAGATGGGGCTTGAACTCAAAAACCGTGAGATCATGACTTGAGCTGAAGTTGGGTGCTTAACCAACTAAGCCACCTAGGCACCCCAGATTATACAACTTTGAGCCGAAGCTGCATCACTTTTTCTCAGAGGAAATAATTTGGGTGTGTGGGAGATGGGAGGAAGAGGTGTTTAAGTAATTGAATATGCCTGTATGTTGGAAAACTGTTGGCTTTAAAAATCATGTTTTGGAAGACCATGTAATAAATGATTTGGGGAAATTCTTATTTAAAAAAAAAGTTGACATTAAATGGGGGTTGGAAGATGTGGTGGAGTTTGTGTGTTAATGTAGAAAAAGCTAGGTGGATATATATCAATTGTTAATAATAGTTATCTTTGCATAATGATATGGCAATTTTAACTTATTTATGCTTTTTTATTTTGTTTCAGTTTTCTGCAGATGTGTTTCTTTCATAAACCGGGCAAGGTTTATTTTATTTTTGTTTGTAGGCTCCATGCCCAACATGGGGCTTGAACTCACAACCCCAAAATCAAGAGTTGCATGCTCTAGACAGAGCCACCCAGGCACCCTGTGGGGGAGTTTGATGAGGGTTTTTTTGTTTTGTTTTTTTTTTTGGTTTTGGTTTTTAGGGAATTGTTTTTGTTTTGTTTTGTTTTGTTTTGCTTTTATTTAAGTAGGTTTCATGCCCATTGCAGAGCCCAATGCAGGGCTTGAACTCAAGACCCAAGATCAAGAGTTGGCCAAGATCAAGAGTTGGATGCTTAACCCACTGAGCCACCCAGGCACCCCTAGGGGAGTTGTTTTTAAAGCTTTCTTGAATGCTTTATATACTGCTTCTAGAAATAATTTTAAATGAATTCCAAGAATATTTAGAACAATGGCAGCATCACTGAAATTGTAGCTCTCAACACTTAGATAGCTTTAATTTTTATATATATTTAAGCTCTGGTATGTTTTTTAAAAGCCATTCTCATAGTTTTGTAGGTACAACCTCTGCATTTACACTTACCAGTTCTTGAGTGAAATCTCATAGCTAAAGAGGTTTATAATTTAATTTCTTAGGACTATCTTATGGCATTATCTCTACAACAAGAACAGCAGAGCCAAGAGATCAACTGGGAACAAATACCCGAAGGAATCAGTGATTTGGAACTAGCAAAGAAACTCCAAGAAGAGGAGGATAGACGGGCTTCTCAATATTATCAGGAACAGGAACAAGCAGCAGCAGCTGCTGCTTCTGCTTCTCCACAGGCCCAGGTAAAAGCTAGGATTCGTGCCAAGATAAGTATTTTAAATTAGGTATTGATTCTTCAATTACATTAGCATGTTAGCACCTGTGGATTTTATGGCATTGTCCTAAGTTTGTGTTTATCTTAATATACTTCTTATTTAGTAAAATTATTTTTCCTGAGATTCTGAGGGCAAGATTTTTCAGTTAAAAAATTTAATTCCAGTAGAGTTAACATAGTGTTCTATTAGTTCTAGGTGTACAATTTGGTGATTTAACAATTCTATGCATTACTCAGTGCTCATCAAGCTAAGTGTTCTTTTAATCCCCTTCACCTATTTCCCCCATCCCCCTCTCCTCTGGGAAGCATCTCTTTGTTCTCTGTAGTTAAGAGTATTTTGTTTTGTCTTTGTTTTTCTTTGTTCATTTGTTTTGTTTCCTAAATTCCATGTATGAGTGAAATCATATGGTATTTGTCTTTCTCTGACCTACTTCACTTAGTATTGTACTGTCTACCTCCATCCATGTTATTGCAAATGGTAAGATTTCATTTTTTTTTAATTTTTAAAAAATGTTTATTTTTGAGAGAGAGCATGAGCAGGGAAGGGACAGAGAGGGAGAAACAAAGAATCCAAAGCAGGCTCCAGGCTCTGAGCTGTCAGCACAGAGCCCATTTTGGGGCTCGAATTCATGAACTGCAACATCATGACCTAAGGCAAAGTTGGACACTTAACCGACTGAGCCACCCAGGCAACCCAAGATTTCATTTTTAAAATGCTTTTATTTATTTTTGAGAGATAGAGCATGAGCTGGGGAGGGGCAGAGAGAGAGAGGGAGGCACAGAATCTGAAGCAGACTCCAGGCTCTGAGCTGTCAGTACAGTGCCTGATGCGGGGCTCAAATTCGTGAACCGTGAGTTCATGACCTGGGCTGAAGTTGGACACTCAATCAACTGAGCCACCCAGGTACTCCCATTTTTTTAATGGGTAATATTCCATTGTATATATCTACCACATTTTTAAAATGTTTATTTTTGAGAAAGACAGTGTGTGAGTGGGGGAGGGGCAGAGATAGAGGGAGACACAGAACTGAAGCGGGCTCCAGGTTCTGAGCTGCTAGTTCAGAGCCCAACATGGGGCTCGAACTCACGAGCCATGAGATCATGACCTGAGCCGAAGTCAGATGTTTAGCCCACTGAGCCACCCATGCGCTCCTATGGCACATTTTCTTTGTCCATTCATCTATTGATGGACCCTTAGGTTGCTTCCATAATTTGGCTATTGTAAATAATGCTGCAGTAAACATAGGCATGCATGTATACATTTGAATTAGTGTTTTGTACTCATTGGGTCAATACCCTGTAGTGTATTACTGGATCATAGATAGGTTACTTCTATTTTTAATTTTTTGAGGAACCTCCATACTGTTTTCCACAGTGGCTGCACCAATTTTCATTCCCACCAACAGTGCACAAGGGTTCCTTTTTCTCCAAATCCTTGAAAACACTTGTTGTTTCTTATGTTTTTTTAATTTAGCCTTTCTGACAGGTGTGAGGTGATACCTCATTGTGGTTTTGATTTGCATTACCTGATGAGTTGTTGTCATTATCTTTTCATGTGTCTGTTGACCATCTGTTTGTCCTCTTCGGAGAGATCTCTGTTCATGTCTTCTGCCCAGTTTTTAATAGGATCATTTGGTTTTTTTGGTGTTGAGTTTTGTAAGTTCTTTATATATTTTGGATACTAACCCTTTATCAGATAAATCACTTATAAATATCTTTTCCCGTTCAGTAGGTGGTCTTTTAGTTTGATTGCTTCCTTTGCTTTGCAGAAGCTTTCTATTTTGATGTAGTCCCAATAGTTTATTTTTGCTTTTGTTTTCCTTGCCTCAGGAGACATATCTAGAAAGATGTTGTTATGGCAGACAAATTACTTCCTGTGCTCTCTTCTAGTATTTTTATGGTTTCAGGTTTCACATTTAGGTCCTTAATCCATTTTGAGTTTATTTTATGTATGGTGTAAGAAAGTGGTCCAGTTTCATTCTTTTACATGTAGCTGTCCAATTTTCCCAATACCATTTGTTGAATAGACTTTTTCCTGTTATATATCCTTTCTTCCTTTGTCAAAGATTAGTTGACCATATTAACTGTGGGTTTCTTCCTGGATTTTCTGTTCTGGTCCATTGAGGTATGTGTCTGTTTTTGTGCCAGTATCATACTGTTTTGATTGTTACAGCTTTATAATATAATTTGAAGTCTAGAATTGTGAAGCTTCCAGTTTTGTTTTTCTTTTTCAAGATTGCTTTGGCTATTTGATGTCTTTTGTGGTTCCATACAAATTTTAGGATTGTTCTAGTTCTGTGAAAAATGGTGTTGGTATGTGATAGGAATTCATTAAATCTGTAGATTGCTTTGGGTAGTATAGACATTTTAACAAAATTTATTCTTCCAATTGGTGAGCATGGAATGTCTTTGTTTCTTTGTGTCATCTTCAATGTCTTTCATCAGTGTTTTATAGTTTTAGGAGTATAGGTCTTTTATCTCTTTGGTTAAGTTTATTCCTAGGCATTTTATTATTTTTGCTGCAATTGAATCAAATTTAAGTTGTTAATAGCTCCAAAGAATATCAACCAATTGGAACAAAGTCTTCTGTAAAAATTCCAGGGCAGTATGAAGTACTACTGGTAACAGGGTAAACTTCAGAGCCAGATAGACATGGATTGCATTTCCTGCTTCTGTATCCCCTTACTAGGGGGATCAAAGTCCCCTACCTCTCTCAGCTTCATTTTCCCTATCTTGAAAATAAAAGATAATGCTTAACTCTTAGATTTCTGTTTAAGGACAAATAAGGTTAGTACTTAAGCCAATGTATGACATGTACTAAGTATTCAACAAAGATTAGCACATTTCCACTTTTCACTTTTCCCAGTTAAACATTTTAAGCACTGCAAATGTGATGTTAAATCTCATTTTATTGAGATTTATGAAAAATGAGAAAATGAAAAAAATTCTCCTTTTTTTATGTTTAACTGTACCATGCCAGAACTGTTCCTCTGACTTAGGATACAGAGAAGATAAGATGCTCTTTAAGGTCTGGTGAAATTTTAAATATAGAGGTCTCCATTAAACTAAGTATTTATATTCCTAGTTCAAATATTGATTACTCCAAGGTTAAAATTTAAAACCTGGTATATTTTTACTAGCTCTTCACTAAAAACATTTTCTTATTTGACAGAATACACTTATTTCACACTCAGAGTTCTCAGGATTTTTTTTTTTTCTCCTTGAAAATCTGTTTATTATAGTATTTGATGAGGTCTTAGGGAACTTAGTTTACCAAAAGTTGTCAATTTCTTTAACATAAACTTTAACAAATATTTCTTGAATTGAGGCTTCAGGGAATATAATCCTCCACATTATTTATTGTTTGAAAATTCTTTTACTTATAATAATTAATACATTAATTAGATCTATCTAAAATGATAGAGGCAGTTACTCAGATACCATATAACAAGTCTGTGACCAAATAACTTTTTTTTATTAATGATTCCTTTCACTCTTATGGTTTTTCTTTCTAGATAACTATGATTAAGCACCTTAGAAAGTTGAGGTAATTTCTTCCTGTTTATTTTTCTTAAAGCAAAGCCAGCCAGCACAAGCCTCTCCATCAAGTGGAAGACAATCTGCGAATAGTGAACGTAAACGAAAGGAACCTCGAGAAAAAGATAAAGAAAAAGAAAAGGACAAAAATAGCTGTGTCATTTTGTAACAAGTGGTGGGTTCTGTTGGATGCGTCTGTATGTCTTGAGAAACAAAACCACAGGAGAAAAGGAAGAAAAACCGATAAATACCGTCTGTGCCTGATTTCCCAATGGATTTTGTTCATGTTTTTCAGGGGAAAGGTTGTTACTTAGTTACAATCAGACTTTTTCAAGTCACACAGTACACTCTTTGTGAGCTGGAGTTTCGCGTTACAAGTTGGAAATGCTGTGTGGTATCATACATGAAAAATACTGCACTTGTAGCCAAATAAGCAAATCACAGCAAATTTTGTGTCATAGTGACATTCATAACTCATATCAGTTAGTAAGCTATTTTATCTTTTGTTCTAACAATGAATGGAGGTAACTGATTTTGTCTGATTCCTTCCTGAAATCTAAATATTAGCACAATAGTTTCTGAAATTAATTTTTACAATGTTAAATTATTATCTAATCCAAGAGAAACCAGGGGGTTAATATAGGGATATAAAAGGAAAACACACACACACACACACACACACACACACAAAACACAAGAAACAAACCAAGACAAAAAATAACAAATAAATAACCTTTAATCCTGTATTGGACTAGTTCAGCCCTTGAACAGCTTTACCTTTCTTTAGGAATGTACATTTTAGATACTATCTTGAGAACTGATAATGGAGCTTGGGTTTAATTTAGATAGAAAAAATAAGTTGTATTTCTTTTCCAATAGCAAAAAAATTACATAACACTAATACTCATATTCTGTAAAATCAGATATTAATGACTTTGTAGTGTTGTGAAATTTTGAGGAATTTTGAAATCTTTAATATACGTAACTTGTACTACAGTTACTATTTATTGAAAGTGCGATAACTGATAAGAAGGAAACCACAGTGGATGCTAGGCCTTGTAAATACAGGAATATAGAAAAGCAGATAGTTCAAATGTCTACCTTTTTCTAGAATTACCTTGAACCTTAAAATTTAAATCATGTTTATTTGCTAGAAAATTATGTATACTTAGTAAAGCCAACAAAAAAGCACATTTCTGAAAGGAAGTTAGAGATATAATCTCTGAGTCTAGTGAAACGCATTAATAAAAATCTGTTTGAAAATAGATAAGAATTGGGAGGAATTTATGTAAAAGCAATCAGACTTTTTTAACTTATGGGAACCAAATAGACCTATAACATCTTGTAGTGTTTATAGGATTCAGAAAGAATATTTATTGAACTTTATTATAAGGCAACACATATTTTCCTGTATTTCTACTATCCTTAATAGTCCTTTTTATATATGCTTTATATTTAAAAGTTTGATTTAGTCATTTTTGAAAAGACTATTGCTGCTGCAGGTAGTTATGTGATTTTCATTCTAAGCCTCAGTAAATTTGTTTAGGAGCATCTTTATCTAACCTGAGCATCCACTTGGAGAATGTTTTTTGTGGTCTGGGGTGACAGTAGACTACAAAAAAAAAAAATGTGGTGTAGAGTTCTTAAGCTATGTCTTTAACATTCTCCATGATCCAAGACTATTTATAGAATGAGTCTCTATGTAAAAATAAAAAGTAAAGTCTTATTTATGGAAGGAATTATTCTAAGGGAAAAATCCAGGGTCAAGCTGTATCTTTTATGTCATGTCCTTCTGTATTGCATGTCTGGTTATGTTATACCATTTGTTACTCCTTCAGATTTCCTATACTAGCATGATAAATCATCAGAGAACCTGTTTGGGGTATAACACTTTGATACAAAATATCTGGTGAGTCTCTAGTTAATAACCTAGAATATGTGTACATTGGTGAAATAATCAAATTACTACAGAATTCTCTGTTGGCTCAAGCAAGTTGACCTTAGTTCAAGTTTACTCTTGATATCACTCTATTGGTTGGAGAAGGAAAATGAAACCTTAGGGTTTGTTTTTCCTAGAAGAGATAGCAGTGACAGTGCATTATATTTTAATAAGAAAAACAAAACAGTAAATCCTGAGAAATTTTAAAAAGCATATTTGAGGCGTACTTTTCCATAATTATATACTTATCTATTTATTACCCTTGAAAAATATATGTGTAAAAGTTATTCTTCTGTTATTTGTTACTATCTTCTTAATTTGTTCCAAAGATAATACTGCCATTCTGCATTCCCTCTGGAAGGAAAAAAAAACAAAAAACAACAAAAAAAAAACCCTCAAAACCAGCAGTGCTGCTATCAGATAAGTAGATGTCAATGTATACTTATAAAAAATAACTAAAAAATGTAATGTGTTTGTTAATTCAACCTTTTTTCTACATAATGTTTCCAACTCAGACTTTCTTACATTCCTGGAATTCAGTTTGATATACCAAGAGTAATACTGATAAAATGTTTGCTTTGATTACTGTGAGGAAAAAATTAAATGTTCAATTCTATTAAAACAAACTTCTTGGGAGATACTGGTTTCCCAACCTTGAAGGTTAGAGCTATTGTGTCTTTATATTCTTAAATTTTGCTCAAGGCAACAAATTACATATTCAGACATTTCATTGCTGGTTTGGGGATATTGGAATTTGATAGTGGTGTATTACAGGCTTTCCTTCACAATATTTTGTAGTACTTGAAAACTGTTACATGAACTGCTAGCAGAAGTTAGAACTTAAACATTTTTGTTTTTAATATTTGTAGGCTAGATTAGGGACACATTTATATCAACCGATCACTATTACAGCTAGCAAAAGAGACATGAATGAATGGATATGGTCACTGCACTTTCTTGTACTTTCAAAGGCTATTTCATAAGTTTAGTGACCAGTCTTTGTTAGCAATATGAAAAGTGTCCTCATGTGTAACCCCAGTGAATCAACAATGCTGTGATTTACAATAGGTTATCAACACTTAGAAGTACGTGAGAGAGAGAGAGTGAGAGAGAATGTGTGTGTGTGTGTGTGTGTGTGTGTGCGCGCGCGCATGTGAGTGTGTGTGTTTGAAGCAAGGATCCATGACTTCTATTGTCAAAGGAATCTGGGAACCTTCCCTCAAATTTTACCATTTAAGAATACACACACACATAAATAACCTAAGCCGTTTGGGGCAGCTAAAATTGGCATTAGCTGTTTCTTAGAATATGCTGGTCCAGTGTGCTTAGGTGAAGTAACTTCTTCCATGTTTCAGGGTATCTGTTGGCTTAACAGTTGAGTGAGGCATAGACTAGAGTTCAGGATTAAGTTGTATAATATATTTTGTTTTAGTCTCTCATATTTCTAGTATTTGACTACTTATCCCATATTATGTTTCAAATTCTTCCTCATACTTCTTGATCTTAGCTTAATTAAGCAAGTTAGTATTAGAGATTAATTGACTGAATCCAACATTAACCATTTTGTACTTGCACAAAACCTTAACACTTTGTTTTTACTGAATCACCAGCTCAGGTCATTAAGAGAGATCTTGAGAGAAAAGAGGACTAGAAGGCAAATAGATATCTAAGGAAAGAATTGTAGTCCTCATATTAATGTTGGCATATGAAGCTGATATTTATAAAGTCCTGCTGGAGAAATACATTCAAGGCAAAAATTTCCAGAACTGTCCTCAAACTCATTTATTTAAAAAAAAATTGCTTTAAAGCAAAATGATTACATTTCACTTAATTTCCTATTAAATATTCCAGTTATTTTAAAATACGATAGAAAACGTACAGGCTTTGCCTGTCGTACAATATTTGGGCATACAACTTAAACTGTAATTGTAAACTTACTAATGTTTGATAAAATACATGGAGGCACTAAAGATAGTACGTAATTTGTATTTTAAGGAACTAGAAATAGGAATTCTGAACTGTTTTATGTCTAAAAATCTGGCTTTTATCTTTCCATGGACAAACTTTCTATGCCTCAGTTTACTCTAAATATGCAAAGGATGTTCATTTTTTCAGAGCGTTAACACTCCTGAGTAAAGGACAAAGTATAAGCTCAGAGTATTACTTAAATAATCATATATATAGTTTTTGTTCTTGAGTGTGCAGATCTTTTCCCCAATCACAATATTTCTTAAAGTCAGTTTTTTTAATGCTGTTAAATTTGTAAAATTACCTTGTCTTTGAGTATGGCATTATCTCTTCCTGAAATGTATTTTGCAGTTGCTTTTGGACTATACGATCAAAATCAAGAGAATTTGGGGAGTATAAAAAGCATTAAAAGTCTATTTTTTCCAGTCTCTTTCATATATCTAAGTATTTAGATTCCCTTTGCCTTTTTCTCCATGTAACAAAGCACATTGGTATCAGGTCACTAATACATACATGTAAAACTTTTGCGCATGGATGAGAGTTCCTCGGTTCTCTAGGAATATAATGGCTTTTTGTTTTATTTTATTTTATTTTACTGATATTAATTATAGCTACTGAGAAAATCTTATGAAGAATCAACGTTACTTTTCTCAGGTGACACTTTAAAACAAAGTTTAAAATCGAAGGCTTGTTAGCCAAAAAAATTTACAAAAGAGAGATAATGGAGTCTGAGGGACAGATTTCAGGACCCTGATAATTTTAACTTCTTTTGAAGATTTATCTTAATTTTTTAATTCATGCATGTCTCTTACTTAATCCCAGGGTCTCTGCTGTTAGAAATTAGAGTTTAATACATTGTGATATGCATATGTATTTTTACATAAAGTATTCTAATTTCTAGTTTCACTTTTCTGATCTAAAAACATTAAATTTTTAAAAACTGGGTAAAAGTCTTCCAACTGTTGCTTCAAGTTCGGGTTTGTCCTTTTGTCCTGAGATTTAGACTTCTCTCCCTATAACAGTATTTTTTAGAACATGGTACTATCCCATATAAGGTATTGAAATACCATAGCACAAATACAAAACCTAAACTTTAAATCACAGATTTTTTTTTTTTCCAACGTTTTTTTATTTTTGGGACAGAGAGAGACAGAGCATGAACGGGGGAGGGGCAGAGAGAGAGGGAGACACAGAATCGGAAACAGGCTCCAGGCTCCGAGCCATCAGCCCGGAGCCCGACGCGGGGCTCGAACTCACGGACTGCGAGATCGTGACCTGGCTGAAGTCGGACGCTTAACCGACTGCGCCACCCAGGCGCCCCTAAATCACAGTAGATTTAAAAGACAAAAAGAATTCTATTGTTATTCTGCAGTGCCTGTTCTTTACCTAATATTTTAACTTTAAGAATTTAAGAATTTTTTCAAATAACTTAATTTGTCGTGAATTTTAAAAACTTTATATCCATCTTAACTACACTACAGAGAGGCAGAGATGCCTCCTACTAAGAGGATATACAAAGCAGAATTCTTCTGATGGTGATGCTGGCTTCTTTGGGTCTAGTAGTTACAACTTTAAATAGGAAGTCAGAAAACACAAATTCCCATCTAAATTCCCATATCAGTGACCTGTCCAAATGGGCATTATAAGTAAAATACCCTATAGAGTGATTCTGACTAGTAGAATATGTTTATAGACTAAGATTGGCATTTAATCTTTGAAGATCTGTCTGATGTGTCTCAATTTTGTCAGTTTTTACTCCTTTTCACATCTTAGTTGTATGATATAATCATTATTTTCCAGAGTACAGTGGATATCATAGTTCTACAGATTTTTAAAGATGAGGATTTGAAAAACTTCCAATGGTTTTTGTTAAAAGGCGATTTTCCTCAATAAAATGACAACTATTGTTTTCACAGATCCACACATCACAAGTAGGACAATATCATAGAAGAATGATGTATGATTGCTCCACAGCAGTCAGCAAAAGGGATAATTGGATAATCTTCACTTGTGAAACTTCAGAGGTACCTGAAAGTCATTTCCTAAAGTTAGTGCATGTGAGTCTTTTTCCTTGAATTGTGCAGAATAATTGGATGTGGCACACATTTTGGGGAATAGGAAGTGAAATGGTATAATGACTGCAGAGCAAGTGATTTTGAAATGTCGCAAGAAGAAACAAGTTTTCTTCCTCCACTTCACTGTCAGACTATTTGGGTCAGGAAGTTGCTATGACATACAGATCTCTTTGTGCTAGGCCAAGATTGGCCAATTGAAATAGAGTTCTCAAAGAGTTTGAATATATAGATTGTGTATGAGCACCTATTTTATCCTTTTCTTTACTATCTTAATGCCCTTTCTACTTCTGAAACAATTCATCCATTTTGCTTCATGACCAGCTTTAATTCCAGTTTGAGAATAATAGCACCCCTAGAAATTGATACAAAACAGCATTGAAATACATTTTTCAAATGATACCTAAAAGCATCTACCCAGCTTAGAATTGAACTGAATTTCTATGAAAGAAAGTTATTGTTTTAAATGCTAATTATGTTAAAACTATTTAATTGTAAAAACTATGTCTTAAACATATTCCAAAAGTTTCAGTTTTGGAGGCTATTCCTTTAAAAAGGCATATTGAACATAGATGGGAAAGTGTAAAATATTTCTGATAGAATTATTCAGTATTATTCAACATTTAATTTCATGTTTGTTATTGTACCACAAGGATAGTGTCATTCTTGGATTAAAATGTTGGACCTTTTGTTAATATACTTAAAACTGTAACCAGTGATAACACCCTTAGTATTTTTTATTATAGATTATATTTTATTTCAATAAACTTTGATATTTAGACCAAACAGTCTTTCTCTTATGTATATTCATCTCATTAAGGTACTTCTTACAAAGTGGGGAAATGGAGAGATGGGGAAGTGACATTGATTCATGTTTAGAATTGTGAACTCTAGGATTAACTCTTAGAATTGGACCAACTCTTTGTTTTTAATGTTTGTTTATTTTTGAAGGGGAGAGAGAGAGCACAAGTTGGGGAGGGGCAGAGACAGAGGGAGACACAGAATCTGAAGCAGGCCCCAGGCTATAAGCTGTCAGCACAGAGCCGGACGTGGGGCTCGAACCCATGAGCTCTGAGATCATGACTTGAGCCAAAGTCAGATGCTTAACCGACTGAGCCACCCAGGCGCCCCATTTTTTTTTTTTTTAATGTTTATTTATTTTTGAAGGAGAGAGACAGCATAAGCAGGGGAGGGGCAGAGAGAGATGGAGACACAGAATCTAATGCAGGCTCCAGGCCCCGAGCTGTCAGCACAGAGTCTGACATGGGGCTCGAACCCACAAGCTGTGAGATCATGACCTGAGCAGATGTCAGATGCTTAATGGGCCAACACTTGATAAAGATGGATTTTAACCCAAGAGGCAATGAACAAAAAACCAATCAACTCTAAACTATAGTCAACTACTGGATCCCAATGGTAGATTCATTATATCTGATACTCTTATCCTTTTGGAAGACTAAGTTAGAAAGAGCTGAGAAGGGATCACTTTATCTTTATACCAAGCCAACCTTAATATGAAGTTTTTGTCCAAATCAGCTAATGTCTGCCATTTCTGTGAAAGTTTTCTCAGACACCATAGCCCTTTAAACAGAATTAATCATTACACATAGTGTTTTCTTGACCTCCCCTCATTATAGCACTTAAGCTAGATTGTGAGGCTTTTAAGAACAGGAAGCATATCTTACTCATCTTGATTTTCTTGGCACTTTAAATGAATTTGAATATCTATTTAGAGGAATTTTTTAATTCCTTTAATAGTTATTGTTTCCCTGTCCTTTAAATAAGTGAAATAAGTAAGTTGGGTTATTGAATCCATTTTCTCCTATAGCATAAAAGTTCCGGGTGCCTGGGTAGCTCACTCATTTAAGCATCTGACTCTTGTTTTCAGGTCAGGTAAAAATTTCACAGTTTGTGAGATTGAACCCCATGTCATCTCCACGCTGAGAACATGGAGTCTGTTTGGGATTCTTTCTCTCCCTCTGTCTGTCCCTCTCCTGCTCTCTTTCTCAAAATAAATAAATAAACTTAAAAAAAATTATGGGGGTGCCTGGGTGGCTCAGTTGGTTAACCATCTGATTCTTGGTTTTGGCTCAGGTCATGATCTCACATTTTGTGAAATTGAGCACCGTGTCAGGCTTTGCAGTGACAGCGCAGAGCCTGCTTGGTATCTGTCTGTCCTTCTCTCTCTGCCCCTCTCCAACTTGTTCTCCCTCTCTCTCTCTCTCTCTTAAAAAAAAAAATAAAAAATAAATAAATAAATAAATAAATAAACAAACAAACAAACATTAAAAAATAAAAGTTATGTAGATAGAGGGAACTAAAATTCCTATTCCTTTATTCCTGCCTCTGATTTTCCTTGGGCATCATCCTGTATCCTCCCAGAGTTGATGAAAGAACACTTCCAACAAAACTAGAGTAAGCAGCATTGTTCTTTCCTGTCTCATATCTTTCCTTGCAGGGTCTCTTTTTCACTTTATATTATCCTATGAAGTACGCACCTATTAATTTTTGGAGCTGAGATTTGAAAACAAGCAGTTTGACTCCAGAGGCTGTGCTCACAAATATATCTGGAAGGGAACATATAGGTCTAGGCCAGATCTGTGATTACCTTCATAAATTTAAATTTCCATTATAAAAGGGTAGCTTCTGTTTTCAGAGCTCTTGTCTCTGCTGTTTCTCAAAATAATCAGCTCAAAATAATATTTATGTCAAAAAGGCATATTTTGGGTTGGCATATTCTGTTACCCTTTAGTCAACTCAGGCAAAGGCTGACATGTCACCTTTAAAGGAGTCTTCATTTGGGGCGCCTGGGTGGCTCAGTTAAGCTTCTGACTCTTGATCTTAGCTCAGGTCATTGTCTCATGGTTCATGAGATTGAGCCCCACATTGGGCTCTGCACTGGCAGCATGGGGCCTGCTTGGGATTCTTCTCTCTGCCCCTCTCCACCGACCCTCTTGAAAAATAAATAAATAAATTTTATTTTATTTATTTAAAGGAGTCCTCATTATTATTATTATTTTTTAAGTAAGCCCTAGGCCCAAGGTGGGGCTTGCACTCATGATTCCAAGATCAAGAGTCACATGCTGTACTGACTGAGCAACTAAGCCAGTCAGGAGCCCCCAGTGGAGTCTTCAGTCTTTTGAGGAATTTTCTTTGGACTGCTAACCTTACTAAATTAAGTCACTATAAATGAATGGTGATCATGTAAATGAAATGTAGTAGCATCTGAATCCTGGCGTTCCACTAAATGTCCTAGTCCTTGAAACAGGAAACTAACTGCTTACTACTCATTATTATAACACTACTCCATATTTATTAGGATATTACTATGTATCAGACATTTCACTGTTTATCTTCTTAATCCTCACAACAGTTTTAGACTGATATTGATACAGTTAAGGAAACAGAAACTTGAGGGGTGCCTGGGTGGCTCAGTCGGTTAAGACTCCGTCTTTGGCTCAGGTCATGATATGAGTTAGAGCCTGTGTTGGGCTCTGTGCTGACAGCTTGGAGCCTGTAGCCTGCTTTGGATTCTGTGTCTCCCTCACTCTCTGCCCCTCCCCCCACTCACAGTTTTTCTCTCTCTCTCTCAAAATAAACATTAAAAAAATTTTTTTAAAAAAAAAAGGAAACAAAAACTTGAAAGATTATGCAACTTCCAAAAAGTCACTGCTACTGGCAATGTTGAAATTTAAAACCAGACCTAACTCCAAATCCATTCTCTTACTTAAAATTATGGAAGCGTTCACAAATTTGCATCCCATTCTTGACTCCTTTAATGTAACGAATAGTTATCATTCTTCCTAGATTTAATTACTTGTTTAAGGTGCAGGCTACATTTCCCCAAATTAGGATCTCAGTATAGGGAGGCTACGGGAAATTCTTTAAAGTCAGATTCTGGAGTAAGCATTTGAAACTTCACCTCATTAGCGGTTTGTTTTTTTCCTTTAGGGTGGAACTGGGTATTGGATCATCCATTAAAAGGTCAAATGTTATAGCCTGAAATTTTCTGAAGCTTCTCTTTCTGTGCTTTTGATTTACCAAAAGAAGTTTCAGTCAAGCTGAAAAACTGTATCTTTCTAGAAGTGGATTATTCTGCTGATATGATGTGGAGGCCAAATTAAAATGTACATTGTACTTAATCACTGACTCTTCGATTTATTTCCCTTTATAAATATTTCATTCAACAAAATTCAGTAACTTTTTGCTTACCTAATATATTCCAATGACCTTCCTTTTTAAACCATTTCTTATATTTCTGAAAGTTTTCATCTACATTTAAAGGATCCAATCAAAAATTTAAATCTGGGATCAATAAGATTTGTTTCTCTTCTAGATGTGTTATGGTTTTAGTTCTTAAAGTTAGGTCTGTGATCTTTCAAGTTAATTTTTTTTTCCTGAATAGATTTGATGCATAGAATTGTGTAAGTTTACAGTGTATATAGCATGTTGACATATTTATATATCACATTACATAATTTAGTACATATTATGGTCTATATCCATTACACTGTGTATTAGATCTGTAAGGCTTATTTTCTACTTGTTACAAGTTTGTACCTTTATGACTATCACTCTTACCCCTATCCTCTGATAACCACCATTTTACTGTTTTTTACAGGTTCATCTTTTCTAGATAAAACATATAAATGATATCATAAAGTACATGTCATCCTCTGACTTGTTTCACTTAGCATAATGTGCTCAAATTTCATCAATGTTGTCCCAAATAGAAGGACACCTTCTTTTTTCATGGCTAAAAAATAGTTTATTGTGTATATGTACCCCATTTTTTTTCATTCATTCATCATTTGCTGGGCATTTGAGTCGTTTCCGAATCTTGGCTGTTGTATATAATGGTGTGATAAACATGGGAGTGCATACATGTTGTCAAAATCCTCTTCATTTCCTTTGGGTACATGCCCAGAAGTAGAATTGCTGGGTTGTATGGTAGATCTATTTTTGAGTTTTTGAGGAACCTCCATATTGTTTTCTTTTTTTTATTTTTTTTTATTTTTTTTATTTTTATTTTTGGGACAGAGAGAGACAGAGCATGAACGGGGGAGGGGCAGAGAGAGAGGGAGACACAGAATCCGAAACAGGCTCCAGGCTCCGAGCCATCAGCCCAGAGCCTGACGCGGGGCTCGAACTCACGGACCGCGAGATCGTGACCTGGCTGAAGTCGGACGCTTAACCGACTGCGCCACCCAGGCGCCCCCACCCATATTGTTTTCTGTAGTTGTTGGACCAATATACATTCCCACCAGTAATGTATAAGGGTTCCCTTTTTACCACATCCTTGCCAACACCTGTTGTTGGTAACCATTAATGATAGCCATTCTAACAGGTGTGAGGTGATATCTCTTTGTGGTTTTGACTTGCATTTCTCTGATGATTGGTGATGTTGGGCATCTTTACATGCATCTGTTGGCCATTTTGGTATCTTTTGTAAAGAAAGGTCTATATACTTTTTATTTCTATTTTTTTAATTTAATTTTTTATTTTTTAAAATTTAGATCCAAATTAGTTAGCATATAGTGCAACGATGATTTCAGGAGTAGATTCCTTGATGCCCCTTGCCCATTTAGCCCATTCCCCCCTCCCACAACCCCTCCATTAACCCTCAGTTTGTTCTCCATATTTATGAGTCTCTTCTGTTTTGTCCCCCTCCCTGTTTTTATATTATTTTTGTTTCCCTTCCCTTATGTTCATCTGTTTTGTCTCTTAAAGTCCTCATGAATGAAGGCATCTGATTTGTCTTTCTCTAATTTCACTTAGCATAATACCCTCCAGTTCCATCCACACAGTTGCAAATGGCAAGATTTCATGCTTTTTGATTGCCAAGTAATACTCCACTGTATATATATACCACATCTTCTTTATCCATTCATCTGTCAGTGGACATTTGGGCTCTTGACATACTTTGGCTATTGTTGATAGTGCTGCTATAAACATGGGTGTGCATGTGTCCCTTCGAAACAGCACACCTGTATCCCATGGATAAATGCCTAGTAGTACAATTGCTGGGTCTTAGGGTAGTTCTACTTTTAGTTTTTTGAGGAACCTCCATACTGTTTTCCAGAGTGGCTGCACCAGCTTGCATTCCCAGGGGTCTATATACTTCTACCCATTTTTATTTTTAAAAAAAATTTTTTTTTCAAAGTTTTTTATTTATTTTTGGGACAGAGAGAGACAGAGCATGAACGGGGGAGGGGCAGAGAGAGAGGGAGACACAGAATCCGAAACAGGCTCCAGGCTCCGAGCCATCAGCCCAGAGCCTGACGCGGGGCTCGAACTCACGGACCGCGAGATCGTGACCTGGCTGAAGTCGGACGCTTAACCGACTGCGCCACCCAGGCGCCCCACTTCTACCCATTTTTAAATAAGAATTTGTTGTTGTTCTTATTAAGTTGACTGAGTTTTTATATATTTAGATAGTAATCTTTTATCTGATATATGGTTTGCAAAAATTTCTCCATTTTTGTAGGTTTTTTTCATTATGTTAATTGTACCCTTTGCTGTACAGAAGCTTTTGAGTTTGATGTAGTCCCATTTGTTGATTTTTGTTGTTATTTGCATTTGGTATCACTCCCAACTCCCAAATTATTGCCAAGACCAGTAGTGATGACCTTCTTTTCCCACATTTTTTTCTAGGAGTTTTATGGTATCAGGACTTATAACTCTTTGATCCATTTCAAGTTAATTTTTGTGACTGGTCTGAGAATAGGGGTCCATTTTCATTGTTCTGCAAGTGGTTATCCAGTTTTCCCCACACCATTTGTTGAAGAGAGTATTCTTTCCCCATTGGGTATTCTTGATTCCCTTGTTGAATATTAGCTGAATATTATATATGCAGGATTTAATTCTGAACTCTCTTATTCCATTGGTCAATGTGTCTATTTTTGTGCCAGTACCATGTTTTTATTACTATGACTTTGTACTGCAGTTTGAAATTTAGAAGTATGATGATACCTCTGGCTTTGTTCCTTTTTTCAGAACTGCTTTGACTATTTGGGATCTTTGGTGTTTCCACATAAATTTTAGAATTGTTTCTTCTATTTCTGTCAAGAATGCCTTTGGAATTTTGATGGAGATTGTGTTCAACCTTTAGATGGGTAGTATGGCCATTTTAAACAATATTAAACAATATTAATTTTTCTGAATCATGAGCACAGAATGTCTTATTTGTTTATGTCTTCTTCAGTTTCTTTTAGCAAGGTTATTATATAGATCTTTCGTTTCCTTGGTTGAATTTATTACTAAATATTTAATTGTTTTTGGTCCTACTGTGAAGGGGATGGTTTTATTTCTTTTTCAGATGCTTCATCGTTATGTAAAGGAATGCAGTTGATTTCTGTGCGTTGATTTTATACCTGCCACTTTACTGAAATTTTTTGCTTAATTCCTACAGTTTTTTGACCGATTGTTTGGGATTTTCTTTATGTAGGATCATATCAGTAAATGATGACAATTTAACTTCTTCCTTTTTTATCTGGATGCCTTTTTATTTCAGTCTTGCTTACTTGCTCTAACTAGACTTCCAGTACCATATTGAATAGTGGCGAGAGTGTACATTCGTGCACTGTTCCTGATCTCAGGGGAAATGGTTTCAATTTTTTCTCCACTAAGTATAATGTTAGCTGTGGATTTGCAGTATGTGGTCTTTATTATGTTGAGGTATGTTCCTTCTGTGTGAGAATATTAAGAGTTTTTACCATGAAGGATGTTGTATTTTGTCAAATGCTTTTTCTGCATCTGTTGAGATGAGCATGTGATTTTTATCTTTCATTTTATTGCCTTGATGTATTAAATTTTTTATTTGTGAGTTGAACCATCTTTGCATCCCAGGAATAAATTCCATTTAGTCATGGTGCATAATCCTTTTCATGTGTTCTTGAATTCATTTTCCTAATATTTTGTTGAATTTTTGCATGTATATTCATCAAGGATGTTGATCTGTAGTTCTTCTTGTGGGATCCTTATCTGGTTTTGGGATCAACATAATGCAGGCTTGTAGAATGGGCTTGGAAGTGTTCCCTCCTCCTCCCTAATATTTTGAAAGAGTTTAAAGAGAATTGGCATTAATTCTTCTTTAAATGTTTGGTAGAATTCTCAAGTAAAGCCACCTGCTCCTGGAGAGTTTTCTATGTTGAGAGGTTTTTGCTTACTGACTAAAACCTCCCGCCCACCCCCCTCCTTCTTCCTGATTCAGTCTTTATAGGTTGTTTCTAGAAATGTATCCATTTCTTCTAGGTTATGTAATTCATTGGCATATCATTGTTCGTAGTAATCTCTAATGACTCTATTATTTCTGTACTATCAGTTGTAATGTCTCCTCTTTCGTTTCTAATTTTGAGTCTTTTTATTCCTGATTTCTTTAGTTATTGTAGCTAAAGGTTTGTCAATTTTATCTTTTTGAAGAACCAGCTCTTAGTTTCATTGGTCCATATATTGTTTTTCTGATCTTTATTTATTTCCACTCTGATCTTTATTATTTCTTTCCTTCTGCTAATTTTTGTTTTAATTTGTTCCTTTTCTAGTTCATTGAGGCATAAAGTTAGGTCCTTAACTTGTGATCTTTCAAATTTTTTTTTAAATATGTATCTTTTTAAATTCTTTTTAAAGTAGGCACCATGCCAAACGTGGGGTTTTAACTCTGAGATTAAGAGTTGCATACTCTACTGACTGAGCCATCCAGGCGCCCCCCCTAATTTCTTAATATATACGATTATTGTTACAAACATTCAGAACTGCTTTTGCTGTATCCCACGATACTTGATACGTTTTGTTTTCTTGAGATAATTTTTAATTTGCTTTTTGATTTCTTCTTTGACCCAATGGTTGCTTAGAAGTGTGTTGTTGAGTCTCCACATATATGTACATCTTCTCACTTTCCTTTTTTTGATTTCTAGTTTCATACCACTGTGGTCAGAAAAGATAGTTGGTATGATTTTGATCTTAAATTATCTAAGATTCATTTTGTGACCTATCATATGATCTGTCCTGTAGAATGTTCTGTATGCATTTGAGAATAATGTGTATTCTACTGCTGTTGGATAGAATGCTCTGTATATGTCTATTAAGTCTATTTGTTCTGAATATGTTTCAATTCCAATATTGCCTTGTTGATTTTGTCTGAATGATCTATCTATTGCTGATAGTAGAGTATTTAAGTCCTCTACAATTACTGTATTGTCTCTCCTTTAAGGTCTGCTTAATAGATTTTGGCACTTAGGTGTTGGAAGCATATATGTTTATGCCTGTTATATATTCTTGATGTATTGACCCCTTTATCACTATATAAACAAGAGACTGTTGTTACCCTTTATGGCTTGAAATACATTTTCTCTGATATAAGTATGGCTACGCTTGTCTTCTTTTTGTTCTTTGCTTGGAATATCATCCTTCATCCATTCACTTTGAGCCTATGTGTGTCTTTAAAACTAAAATGAGTCTCCTATCAGTAGCATATAGTTGGGTCGTGTTTTTTTTTTAATATATCCAGGCACTCTGTGCTTTTTAATTGGTGAGTTTAAGCCATTAACATTTAAGGTGATTATTGATAGATAAGGATATACTACCACCATTTAATCTTTTGCCTCCTGGTAATTTTGTTCTCCATTGTTTCTTTATCCTTCTGTTTCTCTTTACCTTTCTAAGTGGTGGTTTTTCATGGTGATTTGCTGAGTCTTGCCATTATGTTTCATGTCTCTGCTCTAGATTTTTGCTTTGTAATTACCATTAGGTTAACATAGAATATATCATATATAGGGGCGCCTGGGTGGCTCAGTTGGTTGAGCATCTAACTCTTAATTTCGCCTCAGGTTATGACCCCAGGGTCATGGGATCGAGCCCCACATTGGGTTCCATGCTGAGGATGGAGCCTGCGTAAGGTTCTCTCTAACCCTCTCCCCCACTTGCATCTTCTCTCAAAAAAAAAAAAACAAAAACAAACAAACATACATACACACACACACATAAATACACACTCCTTTTTCTGCTGGTAGTAAATTATCTTAATTCTCCTATAGTTTCCATCCTTTTACTCTTCCCCTTTTATATTTTTGATGTTGCAAATTATCTCTTTTTATGCTGTGATTTCATTACCAAGTTGTAGTGGCTATTATTATTTTTAGTGCTTTTCCTTTAACCTTTATTATGTACTTAAGAGTTTTTTGTTTTTAATTTTTTTTTAATGTTTATTTTTGAGACAGAGACAGAGTGTGAGTAGGGGAGGACAGAGAAGAGAGGGAGACCCAGAATCTGAAGCAGACTCCAGATGCAGGGCTCAAACTCACAAACCATGAGATCATGACCTAAGTCAAAGTCAGACACTTAACCGACTGAGGTACCCAGGCAACCCAGTACTTAAGAGTTTAATATATTATTCTAAAGAAGAGTTACAGTAGTCTAATTCTGACTATTTGTAACCTTAATCAGAGTTTTGTGTACTTTCATCTTATTGTTTCAACCTGAAGAACTCCTTTCAACATTTCTTGTAAGATAAGTCTAGTGAGGTGAATTCCCTCAGCTTTTGTTTCTCTGGGAATACCTTTATTCCTCCTTCATACCTAAAGGTTATTTAACTTTACTGGATAAAGTTGTCTGGCCGTTTTTATCTTTCACTATTATGAATGTCATTGCAGTCCCCTGACCCTAGAGTTTCTGCTGAGAAAATCTCCTGATAGCTTAATAGGGGTACCTTTATTGTTTACTCTTCCTGCCCCCCGCCCCCGGCTACCTTTAAATTTTTCTTTATCATTGACTTTTGACAGTTTTAATATAGTATGGCTTGGAGAAGGTCTTTTTGCATTCAGAAAATAAGGTGTTCTGATAGCATCATGAATTTGTATATCCAGTTCCCTTCCCCAAATTTGGGAAGCTCTCAGGTATTATGCTCTTTTCTCCTTTCTTTCTCTTTTCTCTGGGAATGGGAATGGGAATACCCATTATTTCTCTGGGAATGGGAATACCCATTATTTTTATGTAGGCATTTTTAATGAGGTCAGTTTTTTGTGTTTTTTTTTTTTAAGTTTATTTATTCTGAGAGGGAGGGGAGGGGGGGCAGAGAGAAAATCCCAAGCTGCCAATGCACAGCCTGATGCAGGTCTTGAACCCATGAACCAGGAGATCATGACCTGAACTGAAGTCAGATGCTTAACCAACTGAGCCACCCAGACACAGATTACTTTGGCTATTTGGGGTCTTTTGTGCTTCCATACAAATTTTAGGATTATTTATTCTGGTTCTGTGAAAAGTGCTGTTGGTATTTTGATAGGCATTGCATGAAACCTGTGGATTGCTTTAGGTAATATGGACATTTTAACAACATTTGTTTCTCCCATCCCTTACCATGGAATATCATTCTGTTTGTCATCTCTGATTTCTTTCATCAAATTTATTATTGTCAGAGTACAGGTCTTTCACCTTGGTTAAGTTTATTCTTAGGTATTTTATTATTTTGGTGTGATTGTAAATTGGATTCTTAATTTCTCTTTCTGCTTCTTCATTATTAGTGTATAGAAACAGATTTCTATATATTGATTTTGTATCCTGCAATCTTACTGAAGTCATTTGTCAGTTCTGGTAGTTTTTTGGTGAAGTCTTTTGGGTTTTCTATATATAGTATCATGCAATCTGCAAAGAGTGAAAATGTTACTTCTTCCTTACCAATTTAGATGCCTTCTACTTCGCTTTGTTGTCTGATTGCTATGGCTAGAACTTCCAGTACTATGTTGAATAAAAGTGGTGAGGGTGGACATCCCTATGTTGATGTTGACCTTAGGGGAAAAGCTCTGTTTTTCACCATTGAGTATGATATTAACTGTTGGTTTTTTACATATGGCCTTTATTATGTTGAGGTGTATTCCCTCTAAACCTATTTTGTTGAGTTTCTATTATGAATGGATGTTGTACTTTGTCAAATGCTTTTTCTGCATCTATTGAAATGATCATATGGTTTTTATCCTCTCTTGTTTTGATGTGATGTATCACATTGACTTGAGAATAAAGAACCATTCTTACATTCCAGAAATAAATCTGAGTTGATGGTAGTGAATGACTTTTTTATTGTATTGTTTGATTTAGTTTGCTAGTATTTTGTTGAGGATTTTTGCATCTCATCTTTGCGTTACAGATATTGACCTGTAGTTCTTTTTTGTGTGGTGTCTTTATCTGGTTTTGGTATCAGGGTAATGCCTTATAGAATGAATTTGGAAGTTTTCCTTCCTTTTCTATTTTTTGGGATAGTTTGAGAAGAATAGGTATTAACTCTTCTTTAAATGTTTGGTAGAATTCACCTATGAAGCCATCTGGTCCTAGACTTTTGTTTGTTGGGAGTTTTTTGATTACAGATTCAATTTCATTGCTGGTAATCAGTCTGTTCAAATTTTGTATTTCTTTCTGGTTCAGTTTTGAGAGGTTATATGTTTCTAGTAACTTACCCATTTCTTCTGGGTTGTCCAGTTTGTTGGCATATAATTTTTCCTAATATTCCCTTGTAACTATTTGGTGTTGGTTGTTATTTCTTCTGTTTCACTTCTGATTTTGTGTCTTTTTTTTTTTTAATGAGTCTGGCCAACAGTTTATTTATTTGTTTAATCTTTTCAAAGAACCAGCTCCTGGTCTCATCTGTTTTTTTTGTTTTTAGTTCCTATTTCACTTATTTCTGCTCTAATCTTTATTATTTCCTTTCTTCTGCTGGTTTTGGGTTTTGTTTGTCCTTCTTTATTTAGCTTCTTTAGGTATGAGGCTGGTTTGAGATTTTTCTTGGTTCTTGGGGTAGGCCTGCATTGCTGCAAACTTCCCTCTTAGAGCACCTTTTGCTGCATCCCAAAAATTTTTGGACCTTTGTGTTTTCCTTGGTGTCCATCTATTTTTTGATTTTCCCTTTCTTGGTTGACTCATTCATTGTTTAGCAGCATGTTATTTAACTTCCATGTGTTTGTGTTCTTTCCAGATTTTTTCCTATGGTTGATTTCTGGTTTCATAGTGTTGTGGTTGGGAAAAGATGCATGGTATGCCTTCCATTTTTTTAATCTGTTGAGACTTATTTTTCAGCCTAACATGTGATCTATTCCAAAGAATGTTTCGTGTGCACTTGAAAAGAATGTGTATTCTGCTGTTTTATGATGGAATACTCTGGATATATCTGTTTAGGTCCATCTGTTTCAGTGTGTCACTCAAAGCCAGTTTCCTTGTTGATTTTGTTTGGATGATCTAGCCATTGATTTAAGTGGGGTGTAAAAGTTCCCTATTATTATTGTATTATTATCATTTAGTTCCTTTTGTTATTTGCTTTAGGTATTTGGGTACTCCCATGTTGCATAAATATTTACAAGTGTTGTATCTTCTTGTTGGACTGTTTCCCTTTGTGATTATACAGTACCTGTTTTTGTCTCTTGTTACAGTCTGTTTTAAGTCTATTTTGTTCGATATAAATATTGCTACCTTGGCTTTCTTTTCACTTCCATTTGCATAATAAAGATTTTTCCATCCCTTTGCTTCCAATCTGCTGGTGTCTTTACTTCTGAAATGAGTCTCTTGTATGTGACATATAGATGGAATTTGCTTTCTTATCTATTCTGTCACTCTATGTCTTTGGATTGGAGCATTTAGTTCATTTATAGTCAAAGTAATTATTGATAGGTATGTACTTCTTGCCATTTTGATACTTGCTTTGTGGTGGTTTTTGTAGTTCTTCTTTATGCTCTTGCTCTTTCATGGTCTGCTGGCTTCCTTTATTGATAGAAATTCCTTTATTTTTTGCATATCTATTACTGTTTTTTGATTTGTGGTGACCATTAGGTTTACATATGACATCTTATGCATATATTAGTATTAAGTTGATGGTCGCTTAAGTTTATACCCATCCTTTTACTCCTCTCCCCTTCCACTCTACATCCTCTTACTTTGTGAATCCCTTGACTAATTTTTATATATATACTTAATTTTATTGCTTTTGTGCTTCCTACTTTTCTTACTTCTACTTATGGTCTTTACTTTCCCCTGTAACATTTCTTGTAAGGCTGGTTTAGTGGTGTGAACTCCTTTAACTTTTGTTTGGGCAACTCTTTATCTTTCTATTCTGAATGATAGCCTTGCTGGATAGAGTAGTCTTGGTTGCAGGAATATTTCTTTCAGCATTTTGAGTATTTGAATGTATTATGCCACTCTCTTCTAGCTAGAGGCACTCCTCTCTCCCCACTGTTAGGGATGTCTGATAAGTTGTAAATTAAAAGGAAAGAAAAAAGAAACCCTCACCTGTCATCAGGCTGATGTCCCTCAAGTTAATTTTTCTATATGGTGTGAGGTGAAAATCAAGATTCATTTTTAGTATGCCTATTCCATTAGTTCAACTCTATTTTCATCTTCTCCTTTAATTATATTGGTACTTTTGTCAAAATCTTTAACCACATATGTTCAGGTTTTTATTTTTATTCTATCCTTATGTCAGTACTATAACATCTTGGTTTTTGGTGCTGAATAAGAAGTCTTGACATCAGGTAGAAGGAGTCTTGAATTTTTTCTGCTACTTTAAGGTTGTTTTGATTATTATAGGTCCTATATAGTTGCATTTTTATATAATTTTAAAATACAATTGCATTTCTATATACGTACAAAATGAGACTGAAAATTTCTAATGGAAAAATTTATGGAATTTTGATTGGGATTGTTTTGAATTTATAGATCAATCTGAGAAGAAATGACATCTTCGTATTTAATTTCTTTATAAGCATGATTGTCAATACATTAGACTTGATCAGTATTTAAAACTTCTCCTCTCCTAACGACACTTAAGAAAATGAAATCTAAAGACTGAAGAGAAAATATTCCTAAAATATGTATTAAGAAAGGACTGGTATTAACATATCAAGAAATCTTCCAACTCAAGATAAGGAAAAATATTAAACAAATACATGAAAAGATGTTCAACATCTTTAGTCACAGGAAAATGCAAATTAAAACCATAATGAGATATCATTATACACCCACTAGAATGACTGAAATTTAAAAAAATGATAATATCAAGTGTTGGTAAAGATGTGAAATAACTGGAACTCTCTTATACTGCTGCTATGAATATAAAACAATATAATCACTTTGAATAACAGTTTGGCAATTTCTTAAGTCTAACATATGCCAACCATACAACCCAGCTACTCCACTCTTATTTACCCAAGAGACATGAAGGCATATGTGCACACACAAAAATCTCTACACAAATATTCAGAATAACTTCATTTGAAAGAGCCTAAAATTGGGGCGCCTGGGTGGCGCAGTCGGTTAAGCTTCCGACTTCAGCCAGGTCACGATCTCGCGGTCCGTGAGTTCGAGCCCCGCGTCAGGCTCTGGGCTGATGGCTCGGAGCCTGGAGCCTGTTTCCGATTCTGTGTCTCCCTCTCTCTCTGCCCCTCCCCCGTTCATGCTCTGTCTCTCTCTGTCCTAAAAATAAATAAAAAAAAAAAAAAAAAGAAAGAGCCTAAAACTGAAAATAACCCAAATGTTCATTATCAGGTAAACACAGAAACAAACTGTAGTTCATCCATTAAATGAAATTCCTCATCAATATATAGGAATGAACTACTGGCACATGAACTACTGCAATAATATGGATGAATCTCTAAGTATGGTAAGTAAAAGAAGCCAGATAAAAATGAATCTATATTTATGCTTCCACTCATCAAATTCTAGAAAATACCATAAAGGACATAAAGTAGATCAGTGGTTGCCTGGAGATGGAACGGGAATGGATGATAAGGGGCATAAGGAAACCTGGGAATGATGGATATGTTCTTTATTTTACTGTGATGGTTCATGGAGATACATACTTGTATATGAAAATATTTATCAACTGTTTATCTGCAATTTATTGTGTGTCACTATCAGTAAAGGATAAAATAACAAAGGTCACATCTGTTCTATCATAAATCACTAAACTGGACAAAATATATAAAAGAACTGTTTCAAACAATGGACAACAGACAGAGCAGGACTGTTATCCCTGAGAGAAGAGAAACAAGTAAAGTGAACTCAATGATTGCTACTCCATCTTTTTGCCTAGATGCATTTTCCTAACAGGGAGGGGAAATCAATCAGAGCCCAGAATGCTAAATATGAAAAGACAGAGATGGGAGTTCATGGAGACTGACCAGTTGGCATGCAGGACAGAGTCTAGAGAGAAGGGAGCTATACAGAAAAAGAGTCCATATAAATCCCCTTCAATATCTGTTTAGTATTAGGGCAAACACATCAAATGAAACTCATGCAGTTGAAAAAATATATATATAAATCAGTTTTAAACTGAACAATTCCCAGAGTTGTGCAGGGCAAGAAGTTCAAGTTTCATCCAACTGAAGCCATGAATTCTGAGTGGTCAACTAGGGCATTCAGTGTCAACAACAAAGAGGCTATCCCACATTACTATGCCTGAACTATCTCTTGAATGAAATCTATTCTGGCTCCACCATAACAGCCTATAAACAAGGCTCAAATTTATCAGACTGATCAACAAATAAATGCCTTACACTCATTGAAAAGAAAACAAAATTAAGACAGTCAACAGTGCAGTAATCATAATGTCCAGCATCCAATAAAAAGTCAGTAGACATGCCAGAACCCAAGAAGATGATCCCTAACCAGGGGAAAATTCAAATAAAGGAAATGGTAAGAGATGTTAAACTAGCAGACAAGGAACTTAGAAATCAAACTTATTTTTTAAAACCCACAAAGAAGTTTTAGAGATGAAAAAAAACAATGTATGAAATAAAATTTTCACAGGATAAGATTAACAGGGGATTAGACAGTACAGTAGAAAAGACTGGTAAACATGAAAGAACAAAAATAAAATGAATGAAAAAATAAAAGTTCAGTGACCTCTGAGGGAACATCAAGTTCAAAACTAGATGTAAATGAAGTCATAGAATAAGAGAGTGTAGAAAAAATATAGGAAGAAAAGTGGCCAGAATCTGCCGATTTGACTAGAAAATACACACACATAGTAACACACATCGTAATCAAACTGCTATAACCAGTGATTAAAAAGAAAATCAATAAACAGGAAGGGATGGGCTGGGGAGGAATATCTCTTCCCTGCACCTCCATCGCACCTCACCTAGCATATCCTATCAAAGTTACCCAATTGCTTGAATGGTGCTAGACCACTAGACATGTATGTGGGCTTTAGTAAGTGCCACTACATAGCAAATGCCAAGGGCATGATACTTCAGACAAGGGGCTCACTGCAGCGTCCCAAGGAGAGGCTCCTAGAGCTCTTCAGTACCAACCCAAATCTGTTGGAGGTGGACTGGGAAGCCCTGGAAGGATAGACAGCCACCTAGGAACAGGCCATGTCCATCCCCTCCATTCTCCCAAACAGAGAAACTGAAAACCATGGCTTTCCCCATGCGGGAAAAGGCAGACCTGTATCAGAAAAGTTTCTATCTGTCAACCTCTGGGTTATGGGGCCGGCAATCTTATGTTGCATCGCAATGAAAACTCTAAGTTTCAGTTACAGGAGAAAATACCCATCAAGGTATTAATTCAAATCTAACTTAAGCCTGGACACCTAAATCATATAGCCATCACTATGAGGGAGGTCTCTAACCCTAACAATACTGATTTGAGACTCTAGAGGAAAATGAATGAGCAGGCTGAAGAATCAAAAAAGAAAGCAGGCAAAAACCTCTTTGATCTTGGCCGCAGCAACTCTTACTCAACACATCTCTGGAAGCAAGGGAAACAAAAGCAAAAATGAACTACTGGGACCTCATCAAAACAAAAACCTTCTGCACAGCAAAGGAAACAATCAACAAAACTGAAAGGCAACCGACGGAATGGGAGAAGATATTTGCAAATGACATATCAGGTAAAGGGTTAGTATCCAAAATCTATAAAGAAGTTATCAAACTCAACACCCAAAAAACAAATAATCCAGGGAAGAAATGGGCAAAAGACATGAATAGACACTTCTCCAAGGAAGACACCAGATCGCCAACCGACACATGAAAAAATGCTCCACATCACTCATCATCAGGGAAATACAACTCAAAACCACCATGAGATACCACCTCACACCTGTCAGAATGGCTAACATTAACAACTCAGACAACAGATGTTGGCAAGGATGCGGGGAAAGAGGATCTCTTTTGCACTGCTGGTGGGAATGCAAACTGGTGCAGCCACTCTGGAAAACAGTATGGAGGTTCCTCAAAAAATTGAAAATAGAACTATCCTACGACCCAGCAATTGCACTAGTAGAGGTATTTATCCACGGGATACAGGTATGCTGTTTCGAAGGGACACATGCACCCCAATGTATATAGCAGCACTATCAACAATAGCCAAAGTATGGAAAGAGCCCAAGTGTCCATCGATGGATGAATGGATAAAGATGTGGTGTATGTATACACACACACACACACACACACACACACAAATGGAGTATTACTCGGCAATCAAAAAGAATGAAATCTTGCCATTTGCAACTACGTGGATGGAGCTAGAGGGTATTATGCTAAGCGAAATTAGAGAAAGACAAATATCATATGACTTCAGTCATATGAGGACTTCAAGATACAAAACAGATGAACACAAGGGAAGTGAAGCAAAAATAATATAAAAACAGGGAGGGGGACAAAACATAAGAGACTCTTAAATATGGAGAACAAACAGAGGGTTACTGGAGGGGTTGTGGGAGGGGGGAAGTGCTAAACAGTTAAGGGGCATTAAGGAATCTACTCCTGAAATCATTGTTGCACTATAAGCTAACTAACTTGGATGTAAATTAAATAAATAAAAATATATATTAAAAAAAATAAAAAGGGCACCAATTAGATCTTATGCCTCTAACAATATATAGGTTCTGAATTAACTTTAATATTTACTAAAATACATCAATTGGTAAAACTTCATGGACTCAATGCTGGGGCTCTAATTACAGTTATACTTGGTTAAATTTGAATATGGTACCCCAATAATCTAAATAGAAAAAATAAGTATGCCTCACTTTACATCCTTACCTATCCCACTGCCAGAGTACCCATTGCGCTAAAATATTCCACAGTGAACATGAGTAATGAATTAAAACTAAAGTCAGTATTTGGCACTTACAAACTGGTCTGACAAAAGAGGACCCCACAGACCCATAGTTATAGTAGTTAATATGGCCCAATGAGGGTGAAAACAGCGCCTTCAAGTATGGAAACTTTATTCTTTACAACCCAATTGATTAATATTGGTTGGTTATTCCTACTGCTTCTCCCCTTCACAGCCCATTTTTGCCTGCTCTTAAACCCAGGAAAAGGACTGATACCTCGTGCTGGATTACTGCAATCTTAAATGCTGTGGTTCCTTCCTTGAAGGCCCCTATACTCAATACCCAGTATTACTGAAATTCCTAATGCCATCAGTCAGAAACTGGCAACTATTTAGCTATTATAGATTTGGCTAATATGTTTAATTTAGTGCCTATTCACATAGCTTCTCACCAGTTTGCCCTCACCTTTGAAGGAACACAATATACCTCAACTAGACCACACTGCGGCAGTGTTGCCATCACAAATAACTTTGCAGACAAGCTCCTAACTGCATTTATCTTTCTCCAAAAGCATAGGTATTACCTTATTTTGATGACATCCATCTCCAAAGAGATTCACTTGACACACTCATTAAGGACATACAAAGTCCAACATTTTTTAGTCCTTTTTGGGTTCGGAAGGCAACACATTCCTCATTGACGAGTTCTGATTTAATCTCACAGATGCCACTACTTAGAAATGAACCCATCTTAAATGGGGCTCCCTCCAACAAAGGCCCTAGAATCTATCCATATGAAAATCAACAGACACTTCCTTTAGTGCCTTTAGAGACTCCCCTAGAGAGGCTTTGACAACGTCCCCTCTTACTTTCTGGTCTCTGGACCACCTATGATGGCCTGAAGTTGCCCATAGGCTTCAGATGCAAGAAACTACCCTTCTTAGTCTCAAGCTATATACCAGTAGAGCAGAAATTGCTGGCCACGTACTGAGATATCCTGGAAATAGTGGCTCCTGTAGATCTCGAGCCTCTGTACCCAGCTGCCCATTACGTCTTGGGTCACGGAAGCAGCACCCCACAAGCGTAGCACTGCTATCGAGGCCTCCTTGTAAGATGGAAACAAACATGGGTTCTGTGACCTTAATTCCACTTGCAAGAGAAATGGCCTCCTTTGTTCTCAGCCCCTTGCCAGGTGTCACCCCTCCTCTAGAACCCTTAGCTACCTGTGGAGCTGCTTGGGAATAACCAAGTGAACAGTAGTGAAAGCTCACAGAGGGTACAGACGGTATCTCCACCACCATAAGTGAGGGAGCTGAGTGCCATGTTGCTTTCCATTAACCAGAGTGTCCCCAAGAAAGGATAGAACACAAGAGTCGGCAAAAGTGGCCAAACTTCAGGCAGTCATCATGCCCTGCTCAGCAAATGGCCCCATCTGCACCTGTGTACAAACGTTTGGGTCATTGCCTAAAAGTTGGTCCTGTCCCCTCGTGGTAAAAAAACAAAACAAAAAACAGCCCAGAATCTCTTGCCTCATAGATACCCAAGATATAAATCAAAATCAAACATGCCTCAATATATACTAAAGGCCATAATACAAGGCCACACAAGACACACCTCATCCCTTCAGAGTTCCAGACGTTACTGATAGTAACCAAGACACATATTCCACTTGTCAAACTACACAATGATGGGCTCTTAGAAAAGGCATTCAACTGAATTTTTACCTTTCCAACAGGTCCCAGTTTACTGAGATATAATGGTCCCTTCAGATAACTTGTTTTTAAACTCTAGTCTGCAAATGGACCCCAAAATGGTCCCTATCTTGCCCCCAGACTTATTCTCTCTTAATTTATTTTTTTTTAATTTTTTTAACGTTTATTTATTTTTTTGAGACAGAGAGAGACAGAGCATGAATGGGGGAGGGTCAGAGAGAGGGAGACACAGAATCTGAAACAGGCTCCGGGCTCTGAGCTGTCAGCACAGAGCCCGACGCGGGGCTCGAACTCACGGACCGTGAGATCATGACCTGAGCCGAAGTCGGACGCTTAACCGACCAAGCCACCCAGGCGCCCCAATTCTCTCTTAATTTAAAGCTCCTTGGATAACTCACACCTTATACCAACTAAATAAACAATTTTCCAGTGCCCTTTCCTATCTTTATTTATTTTTTTAAATATATGAAATTTATTGTCAAATTGGTTTCCATACAACACCCAGTGCTCATCCCAACAGGTGCCCTCCTCAGTACCCATCTTTCCTATCTTTAAAGAGGGTAAGCCTAGCCTCTTTGTATGTGAAAACTCATTATATATGAGGCCCTTTGATAATGCCTCCCCTATCTTTAAGGATTTTCAATCCTGCCTCCAACCCATAAGGGCAAGAGGCTAGACTCCCCTGGAGAGGCTATGACAACCTCTTCTGCACGATCTTCCGGGGCCTGTTAACCACAGATTTTGTCAGGTCAGACATCTGTTCATCCCATATGGGACAATTTGAGCCAGAACTTCCACCATGCAAAAAAACCTTCAATATTCAGATTATAAAAAGATGGGTAGTTCTTCTGGGATCTCCCGCCAACCTCCTCAAGGACAGAAAACTTAGTTGTCCAGGGCCATTTCCACAGACATTGTGGACTACTAAGGGAGACAGAAAATTCCAGTTTGAAAATGAAAATCACACTGACAATAATAAAATCCATACTCTGTCCCATAATGATGAGTCCAGACACCCCCTTCTGGTAACACTGCACTCTGGAGTAAAATCGGCAGCAGGCGATAAAAGCCCTTCAAGTGCAACTGCACTCCATCCCACTGGCCACTGGTCTTGTCACTTTTGGTCTGAGCGTTTGCTCTGCAATCCGGAGGCCCAAGCCCTCCAAATCAGTCACTGTTTCAACCAAAGAGAGCAAATGTTGAGGCCCACATGCCATCAGGTGTGGCTCATGCAAAGCTCTGCGGATCGAAGGCCCCGCAGCTTGCCCGCCAACAGTCGAACCGACACATAGAACAAAAGACCCATAATGACCGGCTAAGGTTGAGGGCCTGCATGCACTTTAACGCTGCAGCTCCAGCAACCTCCGCCGCGGATGTTTTGACTAGCAAACAACATGAGACTATATTAACGACACGCATCGAAATCAGGCCATAAAATTTAAAATCTATTTGCTGCAGAACCCCTCTCTCATCACCCATCTGGGAAAACCCTTGGACTGCTGGGGAGTTTTTAGATTTGGTCACCCTCACTTAGGGGTTTGATTGAACCAGCTGGGTTCTTGTACTCTAGCTCAATTACAGCAGTATCGTGGGTGCTGTCATCACTTTTGCTAGCCGTACACCCACAAAGCCCCTGCACTTAAAAGCCCTTGTACTGAAAAAATACTTGTAAGTTAAGCTCCCAGGCCCGACACTGCCTTCACATTCTACAAGCAGCTTGGTCTAACTTACACTCTAAGTTGTAGGAGGAATGTTTATACCCTTGACGCAAAAAAAAAAAAAATCCATTACAGTAGCCGATATCCTGTGATCAGTTTTGCGAATGTAAAATTAAGATGTTTATATTATAACCATTAGAATTAGTGACTTTAAAAGGATTAAATGGTTGATCAGATTTTCAGGATTTTACACTTCAATTTTATAGTTTCTATTCTCAGAAAATAAAACTCTCAAAGAACAAAAACACACAAACAAGAAACCATGACCCATACCAATGTGCGTGGGCATCTACTTGGAAAAGGATACACCAGTCTCTAGTCCCAGACCGCACTGCTCTGGCCCAGTTTACCACTACAGAGGACATTGCCTCAGATACCATGACTCCCGTCCCAATCTCCGTGCTGAAGAGGAATGTACCCCAGGCACTGACACTACCAGCCAACCAACGTCCATGGGCTGTGTCTGCTAAGGTACTGACAAATGAGATGCGTGTCACTCACTGCTTTTCCTAACAGTAGGGATTCTGCTATGCTTCTTGATCTCACTATTTACTGAGCCCACGATCCTAGTGTACTCTCTGCAATCCTCTGCGTTGCAGTGAATGAAAGTTTTTTCTTGGCCAGAGCTGTAAATAACAGAGTTCTGCCTTTTATCTCTCCGAGTGTTTTTGTGTCCCATCAACTTTAAAGATGAGTCTTTAAATCTTTTTCTTTCTTTTTTTTTAAGTTTATTTATTTTGAGAGAGAGAGAGAGAGCATGTGCACACGTGTGAGCAGGCAGGAAGAGGGGGAAAGAAAGAATCCCAAGCAGGCTCTGTGTTGACAGTGACAAGGGGCCCAACCTCACTGTTCCTGTCAGCACAAAGCCTGATCCCATGAACTCTGAGATTGAGCCCTGTGTCACTGTCAACACAGAGCCTGCTTAGGATTCTCTCTCTCCATGTCTCTGCCCCTCCCCCATTTGTGCTTGCTCTCTCTCTCTCAAAATAAATAAATAAACTTAAAAAAAAACAACAACACAATTAGCTGGGGCGCCTGGATGGCTCGCTCACTCGAGTTTCTGACTTTGGCTCAGGTCATGATCTCATAGTTCATGAGTTTGAGCCCTGTGTCAGGCTGTGTGCTGACAACTCAGAGCTTAGAGCTTACTCTGGATTCTGTGTCTCCCTCTCTCTCTGCTCCTCTTCTGCTCACACACACTCTTTCAAAAGTAAATAGACATTAAAAACAACAACAATTAAAAAAAGAAGGGCCTCTAAAAATGATCTAAGTTTCCACTATAAGGGGAGAAAAAGAGCAAATTAAACCCAAATAAGCAGAAGATATCAAAGAGTAAGATCAGGAAAAAAATGAGTAGAAAATAGACAAATAAAAAAACATCAACAAAACCAAAAGCTGGTCCTTTGTGGGGAGAAAGAAACTCTAAAGTTACTTCAGCCAGACAGATTGAGGGACAAACAGAAAAGAAACAAATTTCCAATTATCAGAAATGGAAGAGGTGGCATCACTACAAATCCTACAGATTTTATAAAAGATAATAAATAATTTTCCACCAATAAATGTATTCCTTGAAAGGCAAAAATTATAACAATTGGTTAAAAAAGAAACAGAAAATCTTAATAGCCCTAGGTCTGCTTGGGATATTGAATCTGTAAATTTAATATCTCCCCAAAAGAAAACTCCATGCTCACATGCTTTCACTGCTAAATTCTATCAAGCATTTAAGGGGAAAAAAAACCAAAAAAACAAACACACCAATCTTACAAACTCTTTTAGAAAAGGCAAAAGGAAAGAACATTTCTCTATCACATTATTTAGTCAGCATCACCCTCATAAACATTACCAGAAAACTACAGACTATTCTTCATGGAAACAATGCAAAAATTCTTAACAACAACAACAACAGCAAAAAAGCAACAAAGGAAACCAAACTTACCGATTTCAAAATTTATTAGGCAACAAAAACAAAGGCAGTGTGATACTGGCATAAGGACAAATATATCAATGGAATAGAATTGAGGGTCAAGAAATAAAACCATTTGTTCACTGCCATCTGGTTTCTGACAATGGTGCCGAGAATATTCAATGGAGAAAGAACAGTCTTTTCAACAAATGGTGCTTATCAACAAACCAATGATACACATGCAAAAAAAAATAAAATAAAATTTGACCCTTACCTTGTACCATACACAAAAGTTAACTCAAAATAGATCATGCACCTAAATATAAGAGCTAAAACTATAAAACTCTTATGAGAAAACATAGTGGTAAATTTTCATGACTTCTGCTTTGACAAAAGAGTCTTAGAAGTGACACTAAGAGCACACGCAACAAGAAAAAAAATTGTACTGAATCAAAATTAAAGACTTTTGTGCTTCAAAGGCTACTATAAGTGAAATGACAACCCACAAAATGGAAGAAAATATTTGAGAGTCATATATCTTCATATATCTGATAAAGGGCTTTTTACCTAGATAGAATACTTAAAAAAAAATCCTGCAACTCAATAACAAAAAGGTAAACAAAGCACAATTAAAAAAGTGGGCAAATGATCTGAATAGACATTTCTCCAACAGAGATGTACAAATGACCTATAAGCAAAGGAAAAGATAGTGCAATTAGTCATCAGGGAAAGGCAAATCAAAACCACAATGAGATACCACTTCATACCCACTAGACTGGCTAGAATCAAAAAGTCAGAGAAGCATTGGCAAGAAAGGGGAAAAAAATGTGAACCTACATATGCTGTTGAGGGAAATAGGAAATGAAGGGCGCCTGGGTGGCTCAGTCGGTTGAGTGGCCGACTTCGGCTCAAGTCATGATCTCGTGGCTCGCGATTTTGAGCCATGCATCGGGCTCTGTGCTGACAGCTCAGAGGAGCCTGTTTCAGATTCTGTGTCTCCCTCTCTCTCTGCCCCTACCCACTCGCATTCTGTCTCTGTCTCTCTCAAAAATAAACATTAAAAAAAAAAAAAAAAGAAATAGAAAATGAAAGTGGAAATACAGAAAAAAGTCTGGCAGTTCCTCAAGCAATTAAGCATTGAGTTACCATATGATTCAGGAATTCCACTCCTAGGTGTATACCCAGGAGAAATGAAAACAAATTCCCACATAAAAACATGTACAGGGATGCTTATAACAGCATTATTTATAAAACCAAAAGAGGAAAACAAAATTTCCATCAACTGATAAATGGGTAATGTGTGGTATATCTATACAATGGAAAATCATTCAGCCATAAAAAGAAATGAAGTACTGATTACATGCTACAACATGGAGGAAACTTGAAAACATTATGCTAAGTAGAGAAAAGCCAGACATAAAAGGTAACACTTGATTTCATTTACATAAAATGCCCAGAACTGCCAAATCCATACAGACAGAAAATAAATCAGTGGAAGCTGAGGACTGGGGGAGGGCCAGGGAAATGTGGGAGGAGGTGACATTTAAAGAGTACAGGGTTCTTTTTGAGGTGATGAAAATATTCTAAAATTGACCGTGACAATGGCTGCACATAGCTATGAAAGTACTAAAATCACTGAGTTGTGAAAAAAAATCCTTAAAATTTTAGTAAGCCAAACCTAGCTGTATATATCTCTATCTCTATATCTATCTCTATCTCTATCTGTATCTTTATATATCACAACCACGTATGAATTCTCTCTAGTATGCAACACCCTATTAACAGAATGAAGGGATCATCTCAACAGATGCAGAAAAAGCATTTGATAGAATTCAATATCCATTTGTAATAAAAACTCTCAGTACACTAGGAATAGATGGGAACTTCCTCAACCTCATCAAGGGTATAAATGAAAAACTCAAAAGTGACATTATACTTAATGGCAAAAAAACTGAATGCTTTTCCCCTAAAATTGGGAACTATACAAGAATATCTGCCCTCACTACTCCTATTCAACATTCTGTTGGAGATACTAGCCAATGCAATAAGACAAAGGGGGAAACAGGCATTTAGATTTGTAAGGAAAATCTAATGCTACCTTTGTTTCCAGAAAACATGATGGTGCACATGGAAAACAGAGGCATCTACAACAGAGTCAATACAATTAATAAGTAAATTTAGCAAGGTCAAAAGATACGAGAGTCAGGCATCTGGCTGGTAAAATTGTGGGGCATGAGACTCATGATCTCGGGGTTGTAAGTTCAAGCCCTACATTAAGTGTAGAGATTACTTAAAAATAAAATCTTAAAAAAAAAAGATACAAGGGCTAATATACAAAAATCAATTATGTTTCTATGTACTAACAATGAACAATAAATACCATTTATAATTACATCAAAAATATTAAATACTTAGGAAAAAATTTCACAAAAAAATGTGTTATAATCTACACAATGAAAACTCTAACACATTGCTAGAAGATATTAAGGAAGGCCTATTAAATGAAGAGAAACACTAATTATGGATTAGAAGATTCAATATTCTTTGTAAATATGTCAGTTCTCCCCAAATTTAATCTATATATTCAACACACTTTCATTCAAAATTCCAGCATACTTTTTTTGTAGAAATTATCAAGCTGATTTTAAAGCTTACATGGAAATGCAAATAAGTGAGATTAGCCAAAATAATTTTGAAAAACATAAATGACAAATGGAGGAATTGTATTACCTGATTTTAAGACTTAATATAAATATACAGTAATCAAGATACCACAGTGTGGTATTCATGAAAATACAGACATAAAGATCAATGGAACAGAACAAAGTCCAGAAATAGATTCACAGATATAAACTGATTTTTTTAAAAAATGTTTATTTATTTTTGAGAGAAAGAGAGACAGCATAAGCCAGGGATGGGCAGAGAGAGAGAGAGAGAAAGAGAGAGAAATCCCCAGCAGGCTCCACACTATCAGTGCAGAGACTGATGTGGGGCTCAAACTCATGAACTGCAAGATCATTCATGACCTGAGCAAAAACCAACAGTCACACACTTAACTGACTGAGCCACCCAGATGCCCATGTAAATTGATTTTTTAAAACAAAGGTGTTGGGGCACCTGGGTGGCTCAGTCGGTTGAGCGACTGACTTCGGCTCAGGTCATTATCTCACGGTTTGTGAGTTCGAGCCCCGCGTCAGGCTCTGTGCTGACAGGTAGAAGCCTGGAGCCTGCTTTGAATTCTGTGTCTCCCTCTCTCTCTGCCCCTTCCCCACTCATGCTCTGTCTCTCTCTGTCTCGGAAATAAATAAACATTAAAAAACATTTTTTTAAATAAAAAAAATAAAGCAAAGGTGTTAAAGTGATTTATAGGAAAAAGATAGCCTTTTCAACAAATAATACTGGAAAAACTGGATATCCACATAGAAAAAATATATCTCAACCCTTAGTTTATGCCATACATAAGTCAACTTGAAATGGACTTTATGTAAATGTAAAAACTAAAACTATGAAAGGCCTAGAAGAAACAAAGGAGAAAAACCTGTGACCTAGGGGTAGGCAAAGATTTCTACCTAGGACCAAAAATACCCCTGAACTTTCAAAGAAAAAAAAATGATAAACTGAACTTTATCAAATTTAAAACCTATTTTTCAAAAGACACCATTAAGACAACGCAAAGGCAAAGCACAGACTGGAAGAAAATATTCCCAGTATATATCTGATAAAGGACTGGTATCCATAATACACTGAGAGATCTTACAATTCTGTAAGATAAAAAGCACAATTAAAAATGGAGTAGATAATATCTGAAGACATAATTCACAAAGCTTTATCAGTGGTCAATACATGTATGAAAACATGCTTAATATCCTAGGTCAACAGGGAAATGTAAACTAAAGCTACGAGATAGTTCTGTCTCTTGATACCTTGATGGGTATCAAGGCGGCTGAAATTAAAAAGACTGACAATACCAAGTGCTGATAAGTCTGTGGAGCAATTTTTACCCATTACATTGCTGAAGCAAAATGGTACAACCACTTGAGAAAACTCTGAAACAGGAAACTGGTTAAACACACTTTTACTATACACACACACACATGCCCTACACTGGATGAAATGACTTGATGTTCTTATAAGTATGTGCCTATAATTGAATCTCAGTTCTACCACTCGCTATATTTATGGTCCTGGGCAAACTGTTCTTTAGTTTCCACACATATACAACAGGAATAATAATAGTACCTACACCTTAAAAAAAAAAAAAAAGTACCTTCACCTAAAACATAACCTTGTAGAAATTAATTAATGCATGTAAATTACCTAGTAACAATGCCTAGCCCATGTAAGTGTTCAATTAACAGTAATTTCTGTGATGACTTATACTCCTATTTAACATGCCTGACACACAGTAAGCAGGTAATATAATTCCTCTAATGTTGTTATTTATGTTTTTCAAAATTATTTTTGGCTAATCTCACTCCTTTCCATTTCCACGGAAGTTTTAAAATCAGCTTGATAACTTCTACAAAACAGAATGCTAGGACTGTGAAAGAAAATGTGTTGAATACACAAACTACATATGGGGAGAACACACATAAGTTACCTTATTGAGGCACCTGGGTGGCTCAGTTGGTTGAGCGTCCAACTCTTGGTTTCGGCTCAGATCATGATTTCACAGTTGATGAGTTCGAACGCTGCACTGGGCTCTGCACTGACAGCATGAAGCCTGCTTGGGATCTTCTCTCTCCTTCTCTCTGCCCCTCCCCTGCTTGTACATGCTGTCTCTCAAATAATAAATAAAATTTTTAAAAATAGTTATTTAGGGGCGCCTGGGTGGCGCAGTCGGTTAAGCGTCCGACTTCAGCCAGGTCACGATCTCGCGGTCTGTGAGTTCGAGCCCCGCGTCAGGCTCTGGGCTGATGGCTCGGAGCCTGGAGCCTGTTTCCGATTCTGTGTCTCCCTCTCTCTCTGCCCCTCCCCCGTTCATGCTCTGTCTCTCTCTGTCCCAAAAATAAATAAAAAACGTTGAAAAAAAAAAAATTAAAAAAAAAAAAAATTAAAAAAAAAAAATAAATAAAATAAACCTAGTGTTTAAAAATAAATAAATAAATAAAAAAAAATAAAAATAGTTATTTATTTTTGAGAGACAGCATGAGTGGGGGAGGGACAGAGAAACATGGAGACACAGAATCCGAAGCAGGCTCCAGGCTCTGAGCTGTCAGCACAGAGTCATCCGTGGGGCTCAGATCCACGAACTGTGAGATCATGACCTGAGCCGAAGTCGGATGCCCACTGACTGAACCACCCAGGTGCCCAGGCTAAAACTCTTCTAAACCCTTCTCGGAGGTGACTCTCTAGTTAACAGAATGAAAACAAATTTCTGTAATATATAATATTAATAATACTAAGATTTCACAGCTTAACCAGGACAGTTCTGAAAGCTCTGGATAAAAGCTCCTGAAGCTGACAAAGAAGTCCCCCTTTGCCCATTCCTGAGTGGTTCAACTATATAAAGTCATTAACCACTAGTTAACTAGAAAATCACACTAATCAGAGCATCTCACCCGCGCTGGCAAAAGATGCGGTCTCTAAAACCGAAATAACATGTGTTTGAGCAGTGATGAGGAAAACTCTATTACCCATAAAAATGCCTGCTGCTCTTCAAAGAGCATTTGGTCCTGTCTACTCTGGGCTCTATGTCTATAGTGACTGTCAATGCCACCTGTACATATGAATCATCTCGGAGAACATTTGTGGAAAAATATGCCTAGGCCCCAGCCACAAATGTCTTGGGGGTAGGGCCCAGGCTTCACAACTAACCTTACCCCGCTCAGTTAGATCTCCAATTTTGTCCAGTCAGCAGTTGTACCAGTTCATTTCTCTATTTAACCAGCAACCTTTACAAATTGAAATACTCAGTTGTAGAGTTGAGAAGGGCAGAAAAGGTAATGAAATCCAGAGCAATACAGAAGTGCCAGCTTCCAAAAAGGCCAAAGACCAGGGTACTGTGCCTGCCCACACCACCCAGAGGTCTGAGCCATCTCATGAGCACGACCATATCCACCCAGACATTTACAAGAACTTCTACAGAGACTCCTTCTAAAATCAAAAGGTGGCCTCAGAGCGATCCCTCGTTCCATCTTTCCCTTTATATGAGAATTCAAACTGCTGAATTATCTAAGAATCTAGACCTTTTGGATTATTATTCACTGCTGCATACAAAGGAATATGGGAGGCATTAAGAGGTGGTATTCAGAATTCACCTTGAAGGGCTTTCCTAGAAAAGATGCCTTAAAAAAAAAAAAAATCTTAAAAGTCTGTGAGCTTAGACGTTAACTCTCTAACACTGTAACAGAGCACAGTACCCAGCTACCAAGGTGAAGAATTGGTCAGATTTATTTTCTAGGAACAAAGACCAAAAGGCTGCCTTTAGAGCTCTAAACCTAGTCAACGATTTTGGATTTAACACCAGAAAGGGCTGGAGGACTAACATCTAAAAAGCTGGAAACAAAGACACATACACTTCCAAGTGTGGATTTTTATTTTCACAGAGACAACAATGCCTTCCCACATACAAGTATTTACAGAACCCAACTGATTCACCAATCTAGAACCTGGGTTTTTTCCAGTTCTCAACATAGTTGGGAACATGGAAACATTAGTACCCACACAACTCCCAGAGGTGGGATTTATCCACCAAATAGTGCAGATTACCTACAAGTGCACTTACCTGCACAACTCAGTCTAAAAACCTCAGTGATACAAACCTCATGGCCAAGGTTTCGTTCATCTATTTGGTTTCATACCATGCAAACCTGAACAAGTGTGCTGCTACACTAACCTGAAAATCGGCTCTCATTTTACAATTAAAAAGGTTCTCAACGCTTTAGCAACTATACAGAATAGGAAGGTTTATTTCAAAAAAGAGTACATTTTTTTAAACCAGGATACACAGATGCACTTAATGTAACAGTACCTTCTGCAAAAATAGGTTACATAATACTCAGAAATGCAAGGAACAATCTTATTCTCTAAAAATTAGACAGCAGACGTTTTAAGCTTCGACAGCCTTCAAAATGGAGGCTGAAAATGCTTGGTGACAAGAAGGAACTCTAGAGCCTGACACCACGGAGCTAATGCTGCAAATTAAACTACTACCACACAGCTGCAAACTACTCTTTATATTCACACAGAGTTAAACAAAATGGTTTTGATTCCATCCTTTCAAATGTGTCTCGGTGCTACAAGAAAAAAAGTTGAATGATACACAAAACTATTAAAAGTTACAACGGAACTATTTAAACATCTTCTCCAAAATTGAGAAAAGCAATCATGTTAAATTTTAAAAAAAGAGAAAAAAAGAAAAGTCTGACAAAACTCTCAAGCAAGTCAGAGGTCCTCTTCGTAAGTAGTCAAGTAAAGTTTACAGGAGATTTCAATAAATTATCTTGAAACCATGGCAGAGAGCTAATTCTCAGAATCGTCGCGGAGGTCCACCCTTAAATGGCTTAAATCCGGAGCCACTTCCTCTTGGCATGGAATTGCCACTGATTTGTACAATTCTATTAATTGGGGATGCATTACTGAAAAAGGTTTAAAAGAAAAAACTGTCAAGAACAAAAGAATAAATTATAGCTAATACCTACAAAGTGCTTATCATTTACCAGGCACTGTTCTTTGTACTTTACCCATATTAAATAACATTCTTTTCAACAGTTCTATGAGGTAAGTACCATTTACAAACTCCTCTTTATTGATGAGGAAACTGAGATCTGGAGGCTAAGTGACTTGCTCAAGGTCACAGCTAATAAATGGGGGAATGAGGACTTAAACGTGGGCACTCTTGGGGCGCCTGGCTGGCTCAGTTGGTTAAGCGTCCGACTTCAGCTCAGGTCATGATCTCACAGTCTGTGAGTTCGAGCCCTGCATAAGGCTCTGTGCTGACAGCTCAGAGCCTGGAGCTTGCTTCAGATTCTGTGTCTCCCTCTCTCTCTGCCCCTTCCCCGCTCATGCTCTCTGTCTCAAAAATAAATAAAAACATTTAAAATAAATATATAAACAAACAAACAAACAAACTTGGGCACTCTTGCTTCAAAGTCCCTTCCTCAGAGTAAGCCATTTACTGGTGTGCACATGAATGGAACAGAGCAGCAGCCCTCAGAGTGTGGTCCCCAGATCAGCAGCATCAGCATCAATGAGGAACTTGACCCACTGAGCTACAGGACATTGTCACAGCAATATTTTTGGATTCTGGAGGAAGGTTGATTTTTTATATGTTTAATGCAATATAGTAGGTACTAATGAGAGACGCAGGAAAAAAAGCACACCAAAAAAACCTATAACCAATTTGGGAGATAAAAACCAATGGTAAAACGCTTTAAGTAGAATAAGACCAAAGCTCGTGGCTTTGGAACCAAGTAAATGGTGTATGAAAACATTTCTAACAGTTAAATTTGTAAATAGTGTGCGTAACGGAGAAGGAAAAAGACTAATTTGAGAAGCTCAGATAGAAGCTGAAATGAGGAAGAAAGCATAGCTACTACAACTCTTCTTTAAAAACAGAACCACATTTACATATTTATGCTAGGAATGAAGAAATGTAAAGATGAGGCCCAGTCTAGGTGAATGAGATGAACAGTGGCACCAACAAATTAAAAGAAGCTAGAGACGACAAATGGGACGTGAAGATCTGAAACAGGAGAGGAATGAGTTTGCCTGTGACCCTGAATTTAGAGAGAGAGCAAAGTATTTACATAAAGATCATAATACAGAGCTAAATATAGAGTGGTGTTTAAAGTTCAACCATCTGAAGGAGCCGGCAAAGGAAATAAAAAAGGTGAGGAAAAAAATATGATGCATTAGAAAACATGTGGGTCACACAAAAAAGGAAAAGCAGCAATGAGAAACAGTGCTTAACTGCCAAGGAGCTCGAGAACTCAGAAAATAAAGAGATATAGATTAATCAAGAAAAAAGGCATTGGTAACCTTTAGACCCAAAGACAGAAATGAGTGATGAGGCTGTGCAGGCCCAAATATAATAAACACTCACTCAAGTCTGATGGTAGAAGTGACCAACAGAATAGCAGTAATTGAGATCACCGAGTCAAGCCCCCTCTTCTAAGACAGGGGAATGGGAAAGAAAGATGGGCAAGGAAGACCGGGAGAGGCCAAAGACTTGCCAGCTGAGGGGCCACGATGGATGTTAGTGCACAGGGAAAATGAAGCTCATCTCTTAGAATATACACAGGCTTTGGGTTAGTTAACTATCCAAAAGTTTTGCTAGACCTATTTGAAAAGGAAGGAAGCAGAATACATTTTGTTTCCTCTTCCTTTCCAGAACTTTTAGGAGTGATAGGCACTGAACAAGATCACGACTCCAACATGAAGTTTATGTTCATTATCTACTGGTTTCTAAGACACACACGTACCTGTATCTCGATCCATACGGCAGAATGCCAACGTAAACTAACAAATTACCATTAGCTGCCCTACATAAAATCTCTGGGAGATTTTGAGTTAATATGGAGAAATGTTTGGGCAGGGCAGGGCTAGGGCTGTTTGTTACCAGCTGCAATTTAATCTCTCAGAAATTATTTTGCCCTTTAAGGAAAGGACAAAGGTTTGGATATATGCTGCCAGAAAAGTCTTAACCAAATAACTACTTACCTCGCATGTTGGGTTATCATGCCCGCTCCTGTCCGGCCATCACCCATTCGCCTTGCATCGTGATAGCCAGGCCCTTGAGAAGGTGGACCATGCCACTCTTTCCTTGGTCCACTTGTGTCCCGTCCATGGCGTTCAACCACATGTCGCTCCTCAGGATAGTGCTAAAGAATCACATATTAAAAGAAAGGTCATGATACCCTCAGCCTCATGCCAACTCACTATGTTGGTGTGCTCTTAATGTCGGAAGCAAATCAATACGATGTCTGAGAAGAAAACAGGTGAATAATACAAGAGGATATGCAAAGGGTTTCCAACTACTTCGTATTGAGAAGCTGCTCGGGCTTCAGAGTAGGGTAAGGGGGCAATGATTCAGCACTGTCATTTCTATTTCCATACCTTCTAGCATGCATGTCCTTCATGACTTCGAGTATTTCTAGATAGGCACATCATGCATTGATTTATAGGTATGTAAGAAGGCACAGTGAAAGGTCAAAACCTGAAGACAAATCAAGGTGGAGTATATGCTCAACACTCAAACAGCACAGAGACACACGAATCGCCGTCTTATTTCACACGGTACTCATCAATGCTATGACTCTTACAAGGTCTTACATACATGACGAGAAAAGCACAGTAGTGTACATAAAGAAACAAAAGCCACAGAACTAAGGATCCAAGAAAAGCAGAGTCAAAAGTGACAATACTTAGTCTACAGAAAATAAGGCTGAAGGTACTCTACATAGGTGTAATACTGGCAGAACAACATACATTATGAAAAACAGAATTGTCAAGGCAGGGACAGGATCTCCTCCTCAGAACATCTTTTCTGAATGGATATCTGAATACAGGGGCTACTCTGTGAGACTGCCTTCCTTAAGTGTTACTCTAAATAGGGCAGAATGTCTGGATTATACACCCCGTCTTGAAAGTTCTGTTCAGGGCAAAGAAATCAATGAACTGATCCACTGAACATTTCAACTTACTTAAAACATGAAAGCTTATAATGCACTCCCAAATCCATTTCATAAGTGTTCTGGATGAAATGGAAAGTGTATAGTGGTATAGCTAGAATGTCAAGGGATTAAAAAAATTTACAGTAAAGTATACCGCTACAAAATCGAATATGTATTCAAATACAAAACAGAGCTTCATACTATAATGTAGGTTGAAGAATGGACACACACACACATTTCAGAATTCTTTTTTGTGTATAATTTAGGAAGATTTTCTATTTGTGCTGCTGTCAACTCATATGCCAGTATTTCATCAATAGAATGCTTTCAGATTCGTTGAAAGGTCATTTGAGTTGTTAAGAGATGAAGATACTTCGCTTTGGCCAGGTTCATTAACTTACAAAATAATCAAGTCAATAAAGTATCACAAGAATAAAAAGCAATTTAAAAATATGAAATATTTCACTCACCTACCTTTAGAATTAAAAGAAAAAGACACAAAAATTATATCTCAATTCTACACTATAACTACTGAATGAACAAGGAGAGGACTGGACAAAAAAAAAAGGAAAAGTGAAAGGGAAACACAAGAAGAGGCCAAAGATTTTTGCATCTAGTATGAAAGCCTCAATTTCTTAAAGAGAAATAAAACATTCATCACCAGGAAGGCTCATCTACAACATTTAATAATGCTCAAATTTCAGTAGGAATTTTAATAAAAATGGCATCAGATTTTCAGGGCTAGTATCCTACTTCTTTGTAGTGATGTTCAATTAGTGACAGTAAAATATGAAAAATTTTAAGATCTTTTATAGAAACTAGTCTCCCAATCATTCTAATCTAACTAATCCAGGCTTCATCAAAATGATAAGTCCTTGGGGCACCTGGGTGGCTCAGTAGGTTGAGCATCCAACTCTTGACTTCAGCTCAGGACATGATCTCACGATTCTGAGCGTTTGAGCCCCACATTGGGATCTGTGATGACAGTATGGAGCCTGCTTGGGATTGTCTCCTTTCTCTGACCCTCCCACGTGCTCTCTCTCTCTCTCTCGTTTAATAAACGTTTAAAAAAAAAAACTTAAAAAATAAGTCCTCTGAATTTATTACAGAAGAGTGGACAATAAACTCTCAAGCACTTACCTGTGTTCCACTTCCTCGGTCTGTGATTACGCCTCTGTCTCCCTCTCTGTTTCCATAGCTGGAAGCATTGCTGCGATTCCCAGGGGGAGCCCCTCTCACACTGTGTCCTGATACTTCCCTCCCCGATCGTTCCGGCCTTTCAACTCTGTTAAACAAAACCCAAAGATATCTACAATCAAAATTCTTTTACACTTTAAAAAAATTTTTTTTTTTAATTTTTTTAGGTTTTATTTATTTAAGTAATCTCTACACCATGTGGGGCTCGAACCCCCGACCCTGAGATGAAGAGTCGCATGCTCTTCCAACTGAGTCAGTCAGATGCCCTAACATCTTTTTTCCCTAAACCCAAATGCGTTATGTACCACCAGCTAGACACTGAAAACTACACAAATACCTTGCTTCCCGTTTGTCAGTGGACATGCCGCCATCACTTTTCCAGGTGGTTGGTCTGGATGGATTGGGCCCTGCTTCTCGAGGATGTCTAGGGTGAGTGATATCAGGCCTGTCATGGATGATTACCGTTCTCCTCTCATCTCGTTCTCCCCGGACTTCTCTCCTGTCCGTTTCTCTAAGTTCATTTCTTGGTGGTGGAGGCTCATTTCTTCTGGAATCACTGAAATTTTTGGGATACCTTTCAAAACCTGGATCTTCTCTTCGTGCAGTAGGACGTGTTTTCTTCCCTTCACTTTGACCAACAAAGCGTTCTCGCCTGTTGATTATCCAAAACAAAGAACACAGGTCCTGAGACGTACTTATTTGGCCCTATTTTTCTTAATTTTATTTGCATAACTTACAAAAATTACACTTCTTTAAAAATTAACTTAAGGCAAAGCCACCAAAAAAGCCACACTATTATTATAATCAATAACTTATATTCTTTTAAAATGAGCTAAATGTTTGGCATGAAAATTGTTTTTTAGCATCTGGGGAAAATTACATCAAACACTCTAGTGACTACCAACCTGAAGGATGTCAGACTGTTCTTAACAGTTGAGGCACATCCAAAGCTAACAGTATTCCCACCTAGTTTTAAACAAAGTTAAAAATATAAAGCCAATCTACTTGACCTTGTTATAGTGGCCTAGTAAAGATTTTTTTTTTTTTTTAATTTATTTATTCAAGCAATCTCCATACTCTGTGCGGGACTTGAACTCACGACCCCAAGATCAAGAGTCACATGCTCTACCATAGACTGAGCCAGCCAGGTACCCCAAACTAATTTTGAACACTGAATCCTAGCTACATAAATTAATTATGTGAATTTATTAAATTAATGAAAACAGAAACCAAACACACAATTTGTTCTGAACACTCAGGCCTGACCTGTTGTACTTAAGTTTTAATAGAGAACCAAACATATCATTAGCAAGGCTCATGTACCAAATACAGTAACTTTCAAAAAGGCATCTACCTTTCAAAAGATGATGACTGTACTGTTGAACTCTCAGGAAACCTGCTCCTCTCTCGGTGATCAAAGTCATTAAATCTGTTCTGCTGGCGAGAATAGTCAGATCCATGGCTGAATCGTGCATCTGTATCTAGAGACAACTTTTTATTCTCGCTCCAGTAAGGATCATCTCGCCTTGAAGAGAAATATTTGCTCATTTATATAAATTAGTTTTATAATAAACCAACAACACTTATTTGGAGTCATACATACCACATGCTAGGAACTGTGGACACAGAAGGCTAATAAACTCAAGACACAAAACACTGTTACAAGAACAAGCTAGCAAAGAATTAATTATCAGACTGCATGAAGTCCTATAGTGTTAGAGGAAGTTCACAGGCGAGAAAATAGTTGAAAAATGGTCTGTTTTAAAATTCGTAAATGGAAAAAACAGATACCATTTTATGATAAAATTCTAACAACGTTTTCAGTTATGTTTAACTTTGGAAGTTACACAGGTAAGTCCCAAGCACAGTTCATTCATTCCATGTATTTTTCAACACAACCAACTAAATCTCATAGAATTTATGAGATAAAAAATTAAGTAACTATATATATTTTGAAAACTATTAAGCAGCATGAACACAGACAACCCAAGTTTGTAACTTCCAAGTTTATCTGCATTAACCTGTAAGAATTTTCAAATGGGTCTGAGTTTGAGACGCATCACGGAAGCCCAGTATAATCATGTATTTCCAGTCATAATGGAAAAACATGTGCCATTAGGAAGGGAAAGGGAAAGAGAGCAGACTCTTCCTACTTGACAATGCATTGGATCCACTCCAGTCCTGCAATCATTCCCATCCTTACTGATCATGACCTTTTATTCCAGTGACAGTTGCCTGTAGTTTCTAATTCCCTGGTCAGTCTTAGTTTAAAAGGCATAAGGTAACAAATGTAACTGTTAAAGAAGAAAGCAGGCAACTACCTATGATCTACATCACGTGGGCGTTTCAAAGAATTCCTTTTTTCTTGTTCATAACGAAGCTGCTGCTGTTGCCTTCTCAGTTCCTCTCGTTCTCGAGCAATACGTTCAGCTTCCTTACGACGTTCCTTCAGACAACACAGAAGGAAGAACCAACCAATGCAAAATGAAAACATAAGGTAAGTACATGCGCAACCTTGTTTTCATCCTGTCATTAAGAAACCACCATAGGCAAGCACCAGGCAAAACACATACCTGGGACAAATACATAAACAAAACTGACTTCAGAAATCAGTAATCTAGACTATGGCTATTGTTCTGCAACATTTAAAAATAACAGAGATCGGGTGGTGAAAGCTGGCAAGTAACTGGGAAGGTCAGATTCAGTTTCATCATTTGATTGAAACAAAAGCACCTAAAGGGAATTAGAAATAAAGTTCTAAATATGTATGGAAACTAAGTGCTTTGATGCAATTCTGCAAAGAGAGGCATTATTTCCTTCCAGCCTTGGGAAATCATTCCCACTCTAATATGTAAGGAAATAAGTTATGATGTGCTGAGACTGGGATAGTGACAGAGCCTGGATTACAACTACTCTGGACTCATAGTCCTATGCTCAGACTATTAGGCTGCCATGATATTGCAGAGCTCGAGTTACTACCAATTGGCCAGAACAAAGTCACTGCTAAATGTATTTTTAACTAGCACCTAACTGATGGTTATCTTTCAGGGGCACTCAATAAATGCTCATCAGCTGAACTCATTCTATAGAAGCTTTACAACAAGTAAAGCAAATTTTAGGGCAAAAATCACAGGGTTTGAAAAAGGTCAGTTATTTAAGATGAAAAGATTTTCTGACTGCACCTGTTCAATACGAATGCGTTCCCTTTCCAAGCGTTCGCGTTCCATTCTCTCTCTCTCTAGTTTTTGCCTTTCAATTTCTAGGCGCTCTCTCTCTCTCTGTAAGCGTTCCCGTTCTTCCCGTTCACGAATTATTCTAATGCGTTCTCGCTCTCGACGCTCTCTTTCTGCAATCTCTCTTCGTCTAACAAAAATCAGTATTTAGAAATACTTAAATTATGCTAGCACTGTGTGAAAGAGAATAGCTTTTGAGTTTGAATTTTTCCTTGTGGTTGGCAAGTTTAAACTTCAACTCAATCTAAGTAGGTTTAATGTAATTGGAAAGAGAACTCAAAATAAAACTTTAAACAGATTCCAATGCTGTCACTTATTTATTAAGATTGTCAACTGAGCAGCTGAATTTTATAGAGTAGTTGCCTCTTAGAGGATTCCTGTTTAAATAAAAATCCCACTATAATAATAGCCCATTAGTTAATCAACATTTTAATAAGGACATATTCTACAAATATGTTTACAAAACTACAACTTCTGTTTTTGACAGGAAATTTTCCAGTAGCTAGTATGTGTTCTATCTCCTTAAACAAAGTAGACCTTATTTTGGTGACTTGGGATCATATCCATCAACATGAATTATAGCAGATGCTATATATAATAAAAGGGTTGCCCTTAAGGGCTTTTTTGCTGTTCACTAGCCCGTGCTTCTTTGAGTCAGGAGGCAGTTCAAATGTTTGCTGAACTTAATGAAGATAATGTATCGGGACTTTTCACATTTCTGTCATCCCCTCACTCTAAGGCCCTCAGTGTGCTCTGTCTATCAGCATGTCTTCCTCTAGCCACCCAGTGGTTCTCAGTGGGTCAGTACTGCTCCCATGGAAATCTGAGGGGCATTTTAAATTATCCCAATGACCATCGGGGCCATTAGTAGCAGCACTGAGTGAATGGGGACCAAGGATTCTAGATAGCTTACACTGCATGGAATGGTCAGATAGTTCAGCACAGCAAAAAAATCCGTCCAATATTCATTATACTTTCAAATGCCATAATGGACATTCATGTCATTAAAACAAAACAAAATCACCTTTAAAAAAACCGGAGCCTAGAACTTCACTCATTTTGAATACATGCTAGGTTGGTTGGTTTGCATGGTTGCATGGTTGGCATGGTTTTATATACACTAAAATTTCCAGGAATGCAACTCCACATCAATTAGAAGGAAAATTATACTTTCTTAAGACCTTCACCAAGAGTCGTTCACCATTTCAGAAATCATGTTGTAATGCCAACACCACTCCTGGCATTTGACTTACCAAAACGACACACCAATATCAGTCTGCATTTGTAGCTGTCACATTCTCATTGAATCTAAAGAGGGTTGTAAACATCTGACTACTTCATTAGGTCTTCTAGAGAGTCGTGCCTAAACATTCATATCTGGAATATATGCTTCATTATAATTTACTTTTATTTCTCCTTTGTATTAGAATTAAGGCATTATATTGGTTGTTTGGAAATTATTTGCATAGGCATATAACACATTTGTAGGCCTATTATGCATCAATTACATTTCAGCAGAGTAAAGAGAACGCTGCAACTTTTTTTTAACATAACAGGGGTGCTGGTCTGATAGGCATGAGAATCCCTGCTCTAGCAGCTCCCACACTCTCCTCCTGATCTGTCATCTAAATAGGGAGCTCAGCATATTAGGACTTCATGAAAAAAAAGCAAATGGATTCTGAGCAATGCGAGGATTATTTCTCTCTAATAAAGTGTGTGGCAATCACAGTACTATTTAAGTCATCACAAGTGTCTGGTAATTCCTGATGCTCCTGTGAACGAATACATGAAATCCCATGATAAAAGACCTCTCAATGAGACAGGTTAATATTTGGAAATTTATATTATAAAACACTATCACAAGAATATTTTAAGTGGCATCAAAAAATTGACATATGAAAGCAAACTGGCATTCATGGCAAACTGTTGAGATACTGCCACTAAAAATAGAAAATGTTTTGTTTTGTTCTCTGTTTTAAAGAGAATGCTTGCTTTGAGACAAAGCTTGAACACATTAAGGTTCATAAGGCAAAATTCCTTCACTTCCTTTCAATTTCCAGAAATTGGTTTATAACTAGTGTTAAAGATGTACCTACAGGTAAAGACAGGTATAAAATAGACACTTGAGAACCTATAGATTACATTGAGGCTATCTTATGTCACCATCATTTTTTCCTTTAAAATGTTTTTCATGGCGGCAGCTTTGGAGTAGAGGAAAGAGCATTGGACTTGGAGTCAGAAGACTTGGGTCTGAGTCCCGACTCTGCCACTCACTAGCCATGTGGCGTTTGGAAGAGTCTTTTAGCCTCTCTGGGCCTCCATTTTTTCAATCAGATAATGGGCACACCTAACCGTACAGAACAGCTGAGACAGAGAGAACAGATGGAAAGGTACTTGGTAAATTACAAAATGCTATGCAAACTTAAGAAATCATTAGGTTTTACTGCATTTCTTAAAAGCGGCAAACAGCTTTCTTGGGAATACAATTGCTAGGAATCTGGTTTGTAACTAGTGTTAAAGATGTACCTATAGGTAACGACAGGTATAAAAGAGACACTTTTCCTACCTTCGAAGTTCCATTGCTCGTCGCAATCTTTCAAAGCGAACTAAATGCTCTCTTAGTCTTTGTTCCTTCATCTTTTCAAAAGGCAAGATGTCTTTCCTTCTATAGTCTTTGTCCCTTTTTTTATCTAGGCTAGCTCTCTCCTTTTCCTTGCTTCTTCCATGAATCTATAAGAAAAAAAAGTGTAACAGGACTAGAAGTTACAATAATGTGGAGTTTTGGTTTTCAAGTTCAGCTGGTCATTTAAAAAGCTTTAAAAGAGTAATGACATTCTATTTTTCTTGATTTTCAAGTTATAGAGATACCGAACTATCTTCTTTTGAAAACAGCAGAATAGTACATGGCAGCCCTCTCAGAGACTTACTTTCTCATATCTTCCTCTTCTTGATGGCCTACAATGATCTCCTTTAGTTTGGTCTAGTATTACCATATGTCCTGGACTCTTTGAACCTAAGAGGAAAAAAAAAAATCATAAACAAATGTCTAAACACTATCTCATTAAAAAAGACAGTAACTATCATGTAAAAATGCTGAAATCTTAGATAGCCAGATATTCACAACATAGTGCATGAAATAAATAAACCTACTTATTCTATGAGAACTTAACTGCAAATAGTCTTTAAAAAGAGCTCAACCCACAAACATAATTACTTTCAGTAATACCAAAAGATCCCAACTCTTATGGAAACCAATTTGACAATCAATTTCATATTAAAAAAGAAAAAAACAAAAACAACAAAAGATCCCAACTCAGTCACACAGCTATCAATGACCATAAAGGGGCTTAGATGGAAGAACACACTTGTTTCCCAAGATACAAAAGAAGACTTCCCCTTCTACCACAGTGACACCTAACAACGAAGTTTAAATATTTATCTGGACTGGGATCTCAGGTTTTCCCTTCCACTGTAAAAATGAAATGGTAGAAAGCATTAGAAAGGGATTGAGAAGAAAGATACATAGCATACTTATTCGCTTCTTTTCTTCACTTTTTTTAATCGACTCTGAAGTTTGGCCACTTGATCCATTATCATTCTTCTCATCTTTACCTTCTATTTTCTTAGTATCCTTGCCTTCTTTTTTTTCACATTTCTCAGATGACCTTTTCTCTTCTTTTTTCACAGAGGCTTGTGTCCTGATCATACCACCCAGGAAAAACAGGTAATGAGAACTTTTGCAGCAATTTTCCAAAAAAGTCTAGTGCTTATCAAAAAAATAAATCCTTACTTGCTACTTCTATCACTCATGTTTTTTTTGTCTCCAGAACTTCTTGAACTACTCTTTTCATCATTTTCTTTCTTCAATTCTTTCTTAGAAGGATCACCTTTAACCTGAAAGGTTTAAACAGGAAAAAAAAAAATCAGTACATTTTAAGGTTATGTTTCACATCACAAAAAAGTATGTTTTGGGGAGCAAATGTGGAAAAAACAGAAGTAAAAACATAAAAATAATACTTAAAAACTATTACAAATTCTACTCTCTATGGGTGTAAACTCTTTAAATTGAGCACTGCTAGCCCTCGAAGTAACCTCTGTTTTATATACATTTAGGCAAGCTTACTTTTTCAACAGAAATCAGCTGTCCATGCAGCTCAGTGCGGTGAAGATGTGCAATACATCTGGATACCTCTGTGCTTGAAGACATAGTTACAATGCCATAGCACTTTGCCCCAGGACTTCGAGCATTTGTAACTACCTTTGCACTCAGAACCTAGAATATAAAATAACACTTGACAAAGTTTTACAACTTTACCACAACATACATTTCTGAATAGATCAAACTTCAGAATTAATACTAATCAAATAAAAGGATATATCCAGGATACATGAATTTGTGATGATGGATACATTTTGGATATATATTATTATTTTGGTTCATATTCTTGTGATCATTATCTACTTTGCTTATAATACAAGTACTCAGTAAATATCCAGGGGAAAAATCTAAAGCATCAAAAACTGGGCTCCTGGATGGGTCAGTCGGTTAAACGTCCAACTCTTGATTTCGGCTCAGGTCATGATCCCACGGTTCGTGGGACTGAGCTCCGTGATGGGCTGTGCGCTGATACCACAGAGCCTGATTGGGACTCTCTCTCTCCCTCTCTCTTTCTCTGGTCCTTTCCCCACACCCTGTCTGTCTGTCTGTCTCTCTCAAAATAAACATTTAAAAAATAGCGTCAAGGGGCACTTGGGTGGCACAGTCGGTTAAGCATCCGACTTCGGCTCAGGTCATGATGTTGCAGTTCCTGAGTTCCAGCCCCTCCCATCGGGCTCTGTGCCGCCAGCTCAGAGCCTGGAGCCTGCTTCGGGTCTCCTTCTCTCTCTACCCCTCCCCCTCCTGCGCTCTGTCCCTCTCTGAAAATTAATACACATTAAAAACAATAATAAAAAAGTGTCAAAAAGCAATTGTAATCTACTTGCTTTGTGTTAAATTTTTCAACTCTATAGCCAAAATACAGCAGTCACATCAATGCAATAATGACACAATTAATGAAAGCAAAGAAATTAATATTCTCAATTGCATTTGGGCCAAACTTCCCCTATCATAAGCCCACCCTGAATCTCTTAGAGGAATAAGAGGTAATTTTCTAGAAAGTTTCTAAATGAGTGTTAACAATTTTCTCCAATGAGTTACTATAAGAAATTTCAAAAAATGAATAAAGAACCATCCACATATAAAAAAGCAGTCTTAAAAACACACCCTACAAAAACATACTCTAAAAAGATACACTTTGAGCTTTAAAAATATACACCAATATAAAAGTGACAAAGAATTTCAATTCTATCAAAGTCAAGAGAGACAGGGATGGATGAGTAGGAAGAAAAGTGGCAGTACAATCTAGTGCTGAACAAAAAGAGAGACAGACATAATGCCAAAAAGAGATAAACAGGGAATTTAGGAGGCTGGGTGGTGTGGATGGCTGGAAACTATCAGCTTTTATCTCAAGTCTGGGAAAGGCAGACTTGCCCCAACAACAACTTGGTTTTAAAGCCCAATGTCTTGTTATAAAAGTACACGGTGTCCTTATAGAGTTTTAGTCCTAAGAAATGCCAGCATTAAAAAACTTTTTATATCTCTAACAATAAATTACTGAAAACAAAATAAAAAATAAACCAAGGGTGATCACAGGACTACAGTTCTCAGTGTTGTATATCTGACACCTATAAGAATCCTTAACACTCAGGCAACTCTATATTAGAAGAAGAAGAAAAAAAAGACTTCTGAAATCAACAGAATAGATTTTTAAAACATTCATGAATGGTTATTCACCAATATTGGTCATTAATTTAACAAATATTTCAAAGCCTACCGCATGCACTTAAAGTATAGCAGACGAAGTCCCTGCTATCAAAGAGACTACATTGGAGGGGTGCCTCCAGTCAGTTAAGAGTCCAACTCTTGATTTTGGCTCAAGTTATGATCTCACAGTTCCTGGGACACAGGGATCGAGCCCTGTGTCACGATCTGTGGGGACAGCACGGAGCCTGCTTGGGATTCTCCCTCTCCTTCTCTCTCTGCCCCTCCCCCACTTCTGTGTGCATGCTCTCTCTCTCTCAAAATAAACATTTAAGAAAAAAAGAGCTTACACTGGAGTAGATTACATATGACATATAATGAAAACAAAAATACAAGGCAGAAAGGAGTGAGTGCCCTAAGGGATACAAATCGACTACAATGCAATTCAACAACTATTAATTGAGTATTTAATGCATTTAATTATTGGCTATTCTTCTGTTAGATCTTCCCTTTATATGCCAGTATATATTTTTCTGATGAACCAACCACAGTCGAGCCTCCCCTTTTGCTCTCTTGGCAACTCTTCCATCATAGCACATATCACAACTTCTGATGAAGGAGATTTTCACCAGTTTTACATTTTTTTCCACTACTGTACTGGAATCTGTATGGTGACAGGTGTATCAGTTCCCACCCCCACCAAATTCTATATCCCGTTCTCTAATATTTTCCAAATCACTAGATTAGCCTTAGATACTCTAGTTCCTAGAAAAATCATGATGAATGTGATGAATAACTCAGTCCTTGGCTGAAATGGGCTTAAAATATGAGCTTTTAGGGGCGCCTGGGTGGCTCCATCAGTTGAGCGTCCGACCTCAGCTCAGGTCATGATCTCACAGTCTGTGAATTTGAGCCCCGCATTGGGCTCTGTGCTGACAGCTCAGAGCCTGGAGCCTGCTTCGGATTCTGTGTCTCCCTCTCTCTCTGCTCCTCCCCCACTCGTGCTCTGTCTCTGTCTCTCAAAAATGAATAAACATTAAAAAAAAAAAAGAAAGAAAACTATAATATGAGCTTTTAATACAAAGATCCCCAAGCTCAGAGTGAGATTATAGGACGAACTCTACGTTACCACAGAATTCAATAATTATGCTTAAACCAGTCGTAAGAAAAACAAAAAAACTGGAAGGTTTCATATAATATTGTTTTGACTATAATTCCTTTCAAACGGAGACACGAGAAAGATAAACAGGTAAAAGCAGCGTACCTTTCCATATTTGCCAAAAAGGTTCTTCAAATCAGCAGCTTTGGTATTAGAAGAAAGTCCACTAACCCAGATATTTTTAGTTGAGCTTCCACTGCTACCACTAGTACTACTTGTACTGCCTAGAACAAATTTAATAGCAGACATTTTAGTATCTCCACTGGAATTTTTTTTAATAAAATGATTAGATCCATCTTCTTCCAAAATTATAGAATTATCTTTTGACGTAACTAAATCTAATAGCACAGCCTCACTGTATCAGAATCCTAGGAATTTGCTATTATTAAAATCAAACACAATAGACGATACAACTAGTGAGGAAACAAATCCGAACATCTGTATAGTTTCTACTGCATGCGTTAAACTGAAGTGGGTAAAAAATCAGTTACAGGTCTTGACTTTGACTGTTAAGTTTAATAATTTATACTCTACCACTGCAATGAATATAGACAACTGGAAAGCAGTCATCTAGAAATGTACAGATTGCTTAATTACCCACATATGTCCCGGGCTTTAGATCCTGAGACATTGGGAGTGCAAAAGGGAACAGTCAAAGGAAGGGATAAACCATATTCAAAAATGTAAATGTTTAATAACAAAGACTAACCAACAGCTCATCTTCATTCTCTGGTAGAGAAAGAATAAAACAGGAATTATATGCAGCTAGATAACTCTGGATTTAATTAAAAACAATCTTCTAAAACAAAGTTATTAATAAGAATAAAATCAGAAACCTCAAAATTCTTTAGAATAGGTAAATGGTTATACGAATTATTTCTGTACTACCTCCATACACAAAGTAGGCTGTCATACACCTAAGTACCATTTCTTGGAATACAGGCCTAGTCAGTAACCACCCCCCCCCCCCCACCAGTGCTTTTCTTCAAATGTGCTGTTACAAAAGGGAGCTTTCATTCATTTGACTTAATTTGCAGAACAATTCTTACCCACTTTAAGGGAAAAAAAGTATGTAAGCAATTAAAAGTAACAATTTTTATAACTGCACCTTATTGTAAGTAGAAAGAGTAAAATTTTCAATGCTTTAAAATATTAATGCCACAGGTTTTAGTTGAAAAATTACTGTCCACGTAGACTTATGAAGAGACGACACATTTTAAATATTAATGGCTGCTGCATTTCTACTCTTAAAAACTACATTTAAAAAAGGATCGATTTTATGAAATGCTAACTAGAAGACTGCGTATCTTTTTTTATGTAAACAGTAACATTTGGGCCCAGGTACTTCTCTTAACTACAGAAAAAAAATTTCAATAATAGAAAAAAGTTAACATTTAAACAAGACCACTAATCTTCTGAATTTAAAGGGTAACATCCAATAAATCTATTAAATGTTGTCCATTAACCAAAACTGTAAAAGGATGTGAGTATTGCAATTAACTGTCAATTTAGTACACAATCACTTGAAATTCCAACTATTAAAATTACCAAAATAACACTAAATGAACCACAAAAAGCAGATAACATTCCTTATTTATTCACTGAAGAGGCATTCTAGGACTTTGCAACACCTGATTGGTGTTATTTCCCTTAAAGTGATTTTTCAGAAAACAGGAAATGTTTTTCAAGTAGACAGCATATGTACAAGAGGAAACTAAAGTGCAACAGCCATGAGAGACCCAGACATCCCAGTAACAGAAAGTAACCAAATATTGTATCTTTAAGCTTATAAGAATTTAAAATAAAACGAATTTCCTACATAAAACTCCTATCGACCCAAAATAAGTCAAATTAAGAAGCAAATTGTAAAGAATCAAAAATACCCTATACTGGCTATGTTAACAGAAGTGTGCCCTGATTTAAACAATGAAAAAAATAAAACCAAATGTTAGAGACTGATTTTCTTTTAAATATTAGACTCCACAAATATATGCAAGTATCATTTATGGCACATTTCCTACTAGACAGAACAGGGAGAAGGTTGTGCATATGGGTTGCAAATGACTACAACTAAAGATAAAATATTTCTAAAATTATAAGGCAAGAAAATGAAGTATCTATTGTATTAATATTCAACACAGGTGCTTAGAACACAATGTTAAAAATACAACTTTTAGCATACTCCTACCAGTTTACAAATTAATTACAGCTTAACACCTCAATAACACCAAGAGTTTGCGAAAATCTATTTAACTCAACAGTCTGCACAAAAGCCATCCAGAAATTTTAGTATGTATATTTTAAATGACTAAACGTCAAAGGAAACCCCAGGCAATTATTATTTTTTAACGAAAATACACAATTTACCACTGAAATAAATAGGAAAAAAATCCATTACCTTTGTCATCTTTGGATGATGTCTTGCTGTCTTTAGATTCCTTTGAAGAGCTAAAGAAGCAAATCACCAGAAGAAAATTGAAAACAAAAAAAAAAACCCAAAAAAACCAAAAATCGAACAGCTTGATATTGACTACATTTCAAACTAGTGCTATTCACACAAATTAACAATTCCAAAGGTCTAGATTAGGTTATTTGAACAAATGATTCCCTTAGGATTCTTGCACTGATTTTCCCCAAGATGCCTGAAGATCTAGATTTTCTGACAATTCTATTCAGTGGATATATGGCCATCTTCTCCAGATTTCAGGACTGGGACTTGACTTCATTTTGTGTTCTTAGGACTGATAGTTGTTCATTAACCATCATCACAAGGATTTTTAAAAATAAAACACAAAAAAATTGTCAATTTGAAAAAAAAAACAAAAAACAACAAAAAAAACCAAATATATGCTGACAATTCGACAATGCAATCAGTAGGACACACTGCATATTACGAAGATCTTGAAATTTTTTTTTAAAGTAACTTATGACGGTCAAAAATATTATAGGCAGGATCATAAGTACTAATTACTGTACATGGTCTTGAAGCCACCCCCTTAATGTAGAGTGATCTTATTGAATGCTGGAATTCAGTATCGTAAAGAACTGACATAGAAAAACAAACCTCTTTGCTTGACCAGAGGCCCCAGTAGACGAGGGCCCTTTCTTCAAAGTATCCTTTTCTTTGTCTCCAGATTCTGCTTTCTTAGAACTTTCTCTGGCTTCCTTCTCGACAGGATCCCCCTTCACGCAGTCTTCCTTCTTACCATCTTTATGGTTCGCATTCATCTCATAATCCTTGCTTTCCTTCTCCGGGCTCTGTGCAATGGCGTCCTGCCCATCTTTTGGCTTACTTGCTTCAGAATCTGTAATTTTCACATTTTTACCTGTTTCTAGGAGGTCATCACCATCAAAATCCAGAGTGATGGCATCTTCAGCCTGGATTGTGACCGAGATGTTGTCATCCTCAGCTTCTTTCACAGTCGCATTAGCTTCCATCTCTTCATGAGCTGTGTGATCAGCCTCAGCTAGGTTCCCTTCTGAAGGAAGAGGTTTAGATACTTCTTGTGTACCATCACCAGAACCTGCTATATCTAAGAGGATTTAACAGGAATAAATATGGCAAAACAAGAAGTTTAAACAATTTCATATTCATAAGCTAGAATAGGACCTAGAAAATATAAAGCCAGTTATTAGCACTGATGGAAGGTTAGGGGAAAAAAAACACAAGGGTATTAACTAACATAAACAATCCTTTACCCAGGATCACTTATTCTTCATGGAAAAAAATGATCTCTACATACAAATACCAAACAACAAAAGTGAGGAAATGGTTCCATCCTGAGGATACCAGCTCTTCATTTGTGGTTAGAAGTTAATGGCATATGGAAGATTTTTTTCCTCCATGAGATAGTGACAAATGTGCAGATTTGTTATTCAATGTTCCAATCATCTTGGGTTTAACCCTTGTGACCTTCAGAATCCCCTTGGTGACGTCTTGAAAGGTCACAGTCTGAGGATATCAATCAGTCTTCAAAGTTTTTCAGGGCCCCATCTTTTTCACTCTTCTTTTTCAATTCTTGGGTAGTCCAGAATCGTATGGAAAACTGCTGCAGAAGGCTCCAAAGATGGCCTGCTCCATAACGTTCAGGAAATTGGTTATTTCCAGTCTTCATCCTGTCCAGTCAGTCCCGCAATTACCGTTTTTGAAGATGTCTTGCATTCCCCCAAAATAGAAAGGCTTCAGGCATGTGAGATTTTCAGTCAGTAGCTTTACTTCGTCATCATTTTTAGGCCTTTAATTCTGCCTTGCTTAGAACCCTGCTCCATGTCCTTTCTAGTCCAAAGTAGGATCCTTTGACTTCCATCCAAGAACTCTTCCATGATAACCTCATACTGACAAATGTATTACTACTGATGTCCCTGTAATTGTATTGGATGAGACAGTTCTCCTAAACTATGAAAACTGTCAGAAGGCTATACGAAAGTTTCTCTATGTAGCAAACAAAACGTTAGTCTCCTCATCACCCATTTTTAGGACCGTTTATACAATTAATTATCCGTTACACTCCAATAAGCACGTATGAGTTACTGCAGTGCCAGTCTTAAGGACGTTATCAACTTACCGTATGCTAGAAGTTATTGTAAAAAATAAAGTTAAAATTGGGTTAAAAAAAATATGGCATTGTCCACTACAGTAACTGATATGTACCATTAAGTTAGAACATATCTTAAATGTTAAAAAGAAAATTAAAACCAATTGAAAAATGAAATCAAGATGCTAACTTAATTCACTAAATTGATAAATTTGAAAATAAAGTCATTTCAAAAATAAGATTTCAAATAAGGAAGGTTTTTGTTCTCACATAATTTACTATTTTTCTAAATGTCAGCAATTTTTAAACTCTACTTGGCATCAAACATACCTTTCTCATTTTCTTCTTCCTCACCATCCTGAAATTCAAAGAATAATCAAATGTAAAATGAATTCACTTAAAACTAGATTTTAGTAATAGCATAAAATCAGTCAAGTTAAACTGGTATATAATTTAGTAACATTAATTAGGGACACCTATCACTAGCATATATAGGATCTTCCAATCAGAACCAGAGGCCAGTTAATGTGGCACATGTCTGGTATATACGGTTTCAGACAAAACAGGTAAATCTATCAATAATCAGATCATCAATAAACTGTATTAGTTTCAGTATTCAAAACTAGTTTATATAAATCTGAATCTTACTCACATCAAGCAGGTGCCAAAGGACTGACCTGATTATCTTATGTGACTCCATTCAAAAGCACTTTTAGGGCATACTATTCAAAAGTAGTACCGGAAAGTATGAATTGAAGACACGCACTTTCAAGGGCTTAAATGCATATTAATAAAACAAACAAACAAAAACTCTTTCCAGGTATCTCAGAACTCAAAGGGAAGACTACAAGAGCAGTTATCTTCAAATTACTCATTCCTCTGATCTGTTAAAAATTAATTCACAGCAGCCACATACACCCTGGAGGCCAACTACTTTTAAAAAGGTGTTTGCACACTAGGTAATCAAAAGAGTAACTCACACTTTTTAAAAAATATGACTGATTTTAATTTTAAAATATGTATCTCCTCACCTAATCTAAAATTAAGCATGTACTAGCCTGAAAACAGGAATACTGCAAGGGGATTTTCCCTTTACCAAGCAAATAGTGCAAAAACCACTGAAGTAGTCATAATCACACCAAGATAAAACCAACATTTTCCCATTAAAGATCTTAACAAATAACGAAATATACATTTAATCTCAGTAAAGGAAAAAAAAAGTCAAGGGATGTTTTAACTTATAACTTTTAAAATAAAAGCTGAGTAGAGGCACCTGGGGGGCTCAGTCGGTTAAGCGTCTGACTTCAGTTCAGGCCATGATCGGACAGTTCACGAGTTTGAGCCCTGTATCAGGCTCTGTGCTGACAGCTCAGAGCCTGGAGCCTGCTTTGGAATCTTTGTCTCCCTCTTTCTCTGCCCCTCCCCCACTCTATTACTCTATTTCTCTCTCTCAATCTCTCTCTTTCTCTCACAAATAAATTAACATTTAAAAAATAATAAAAAAAATAAAGTAAAAGCTGAGTAGAAGTAGATCCTTTTTGGTCACAGTGGTATGAAGCTACCACATACAAAGCCTTAGAGTAGTGGTTCTCAAACTTTGAGTCTGTATCAGAATCTCCTGGAAGGCTAATTAAAACAGTTTGCTAAGCACCAACCCAGAGTTTCTAATTCAGGTCTGGAAGCAGGGCTTGAGAATCTGCATCTCTAACAGGCTTCCAGGTGATGCTGATGCTGTTGTCCAGGGACCACACTTTAAGAACTACTGCCTTAGAGTGACAGCCCAGTAGTGAAAAAAGACTTAAACTGAACTGTGAATAAAACTTTAACTGGCATATTTATTTATAACACAATTTTAGATTCACAGAAAAGTGTGCGTTCTTTAAAAATGTCAAATATTTTACCATATGCTCAAACTTACAACTGGCAGCAACCATATTTCTAAGAAATCATTTTAACGGATTTTTTGACTTTAAGCTAACATGTAAGTGCCCCAGTTAGGAAATGCCCAATTGTTTTACACACTAAAGTGTATGAAGGAAACTACAAACACTGAAACAACTAAGCCACAAGCTTAGGAAGTAAAAGAGTCCTGAACAAGTAGGTTATTTATTCATGGCAAAGTGAATCTTATTATCACTTAAGTCTGCGACATTATGCTCTGATAACTCTATTGTTGCTCTGGACCACAATGCTGAACCAGAATTTAGTTTCAATCATTATGTTTCTAATCTGCAACATTTGGAAAGGAAAGAGAAATGCTTTCACTTGGGTGGCATGACAGGCAATGGCAGCAAGGAAAGGATGGGTGAGACCAGAATTGGTGATTTATCTTTCTCTTTTAGTTTAGTAATTTGTCTTGGGGGAATAAATATATTGGAATATCTTTAACTTTTAATTGGAAGCAGAACAAATTAACTTAAAGAATGCAACTTGCCTCTCCTTTATCTACCAACAGCAACACCACTTTCCAGTTATTCTTTTAGACATGCGATACTGACAGGTTTAAGAAAAAAATGGCCAAATTATCTCCTGTTTTAAACAGTAAAAAAATTTTAATTTTTAAATTAAAAAAAAAAATTAAGTATTGTGTGTTTTGTAAGAAACAAAATCCTGGGGCTCCTGTGTGGCTCAGTTGGTTAAGCGTCCAACTTTGGCTCAGGTCATGATCTCAGTCTGTAAGTTCGAGCCCTGCGTTAGGCTCTGTGCATGGATTCTGTGTCTCCCTCTCTCTGCCCCTCCCCTCCCATGCTCTCTCTCTCCAAAATAAATAAACATTAAAAAATATTTTTTAAAAAATGCTTTCTGCTGTAGTTCCACTAGTTACAAATGTTATTTCTAGGTGCTAAAATAACTGGTAAGGTTTGCCTTACTTTGCTGAAGAGCTTTCAGATATTTATCCTAATTATTCAACATGTCTTCTGAAGGGTCTTATAATGTTAGTTTCTCAAATTAAAGGTAACACTAGCTTTACCACATATGCTTCAATGCCCCTAGAAGAGTCGGACCCGGCTTCTAGAAAATAAAACCAACTACTACACAGGTGAAGCACAAAAACAACTAGGGTTAGTAGAAAAGATGAGCCACGTATCAGTGCAGGTTTCACTGCGCAGTATGTGCAGTAAACAAAGTTCTGCTAAAGTCAAACCAAAAGCCCTAAATAAGCCTAAAAATCTTTATAATACGGAAACAAACCAAGAAATACAATGGGAGATTTTTCCTGTCTAAATGATACATAGGATATGCATTTTCTCTGAAAACAATTTTCCTCCACCGAAAACAGATTGTTTTCAGAATGAGAAATATAATAAGTAACAACAGTGTAAAGCATCCTTCCATATTAAACACTTTTTGAGCTTCTCTTGGAAAAAAAGTAACATTTCACATATGAAAATTAAGCAAATGCTCTGTAAGGTAGGTACTCATGTTGTTTATCCTTATAGCAGGATCTACAACCCTTAGTCAAATGCCAAAATTCATATACAAAGCTACATTCTCCCCACCCCCCCTCTCTCTCCTTTCCCCTAGGTTAATCTTGCGATACATGTAACATGTGCTATGTCAGAAGACCGCTTCTAGAAAGCCTCCTTTCCCTGACTTGTATGTAAATACTATATTCAGCCTGATTTTAAAATAAACCTTCAAAATAACCTTAGGCCACCAACTGTCTGCTATCTATCTGGCAATATGCTAAAGATCACAGAAAACACAAAACACCTGGCATGTGATAAGCATTCAATAAATATTTATTGAGTGAATTTACTGAATAATTGTGGTATAAGACACTACTATTTTCAGGTGAAGGGAATGAACTAACTGTTCATTTCCATGTACATAACAGGCTTAGCTACAGCCCTGTGTGAGTATAATGGAATTCAGAAAACAAGATTTACTAGTGTGCAGTGATTTAGTGAAAAGAATTCTAAACCAGGCATCATAACACCTGGATATTTATCCTATCGTTGTCAACGAAACAGTTTCACTCGTGTTATCCATGTAGGTGAATTTTACCCATAAAATAAGGGATAACATATGACCTAAATAAATATAAACATCTGAGTAAGATAATGGATGTAAAAAATTCTCTGTAAACAATAAAGTACTACATAAAAGATATTAGGGAAAGTTTTAGGGAGCAGATACAGATAAATCTGGCTTTAGGGGTACACAGAATTCATATGACAAAAAAAGGGTATCAAATTAGTGAAATATTAAGAGCAAAGGCAAACAGAAAAAGGAATATACATGGTGTGATTACCAAAGACTGAAGAGACTGAGATTAGAGGAAATTTTGAAGAATTACAGAATTAGCAAATATAAACATTTTTGAGAAAAATTCCCCAAAATTCTTAAGTAAAACGAGTATCTTCAAGCTAGTAAACAAGATCACAACCAGAATGCACATATGCTAAGTGTCAGGATCTATAATTAATCCTAACATCAATGCAGCAGGTAGGAATTAATGTTCACTTTACAGACTTAGAAACTAAGAGAATCCACCCAAAGTCAAAATATTATTAGCAACTAAAAGAAGCAGAATTTGAACCACATTCTTGGCTAACACCTAAAGGCCAAACATTTAAAGTAAGTAAGCCTGAAAACTGGCTTTAAATAAATACATTCCTATACAAATATACTGCCCATTTGCTTGTATCTTTAGGAACAAATAATAGAAGAATGTAACAGGAATTTAAAAGTTTGCCATCAAGGGAATGAGTGGAGGGGACTTTTTTGGTGTGGATGTGAGTTCTACGCCCAATGTGGGGCTTGCACTTATGACCCTGAGATCAAGGTTCACATGCTCTACCAAATAAGCCAGCCAGGCACCCCAGAAGGGACTTTTCTGAATGTACTTTTCTCGTAGCTTTGATTTTGAAAGCACATAAATATTGTAAATAATTATAAAATTAAATTTCCTAGTTTGAATTATAGACTCACAAAAAGTTACAGATTCAAGTTTTTTAAAAAGCACACCTTAATTATTGAAAATAAAATGAAACAAGTCAACCTAAATATGTATGAGTTGGTGATATAATCCTATAGAGCAGAACTCGTCCAAAATACTATAGTCTGTTCACTCCTAGAAGGGTACGTCCTTAGGACAGATATACTGGGGAGAAGTTATTTTCACTAATCTTTTTGGTAATAGTGTTGATATTAAGTTTCTAAGACTATTTTATGTGTACCATAAGACAAAGGAAATGATTAACTTGCAAGTATCCCTGTGGCCTCAAAATTTATTTAACTTGAAAGCAAAAACAAACCAAAAAACCACACACATTCCCTAGCACTGTACACTGGAAGAAAAGACCTAGAAGACATGAAAACCCAGCGGCAATGAACTACATCCCTACCACCGAGACTATTTTCTTGAAAACCATTTACCACTATAAAGGGAAAAAATGGCTAATTAGGTCTAGAGCAGAAAAAGGAACATCATAACATACCAGAAAGCAAGGAAGCAATCAAAGACTACTAGGACCATGTTGAAATGAAGAGGTTCTCACAAGCTACAGATACAGATGGGACAGTTTGAACACTGAACAAGGATAACTACAATGGGCTGAAATACATCAAATATACTTAAATCCATGAGTTCAAAATGAAACTAAGGGAGAAAAAAAGGAAAAATAACAAGCTCATTAGTCAGTGATAAACCAGCTCATTATTCTCAAAACTGGTAAATAAAAGGAAAAGAAATGAGGCATAAGTATATACGCTGGCTTTCCTTTGTCAATGGTACCACTGGATAACCAAACAGTATGAGATATTTCTATTTCTCGGAACATCCTAGCTGATCAGTAAGAAGAAATGATAGAATTAGAATATACTACTTGATCAAAGGGGTGTGGATCATCAATGATCGGTAGCATCACCAAAAAGTTAAAGCCAGACATGACATGCATCCAAATGGAAGAACACTGTTTCTGCAGGAGTTGGGTGTGTTGGGGTGGGGTGCCCTGAATTGGACAGCAAGTCTCTAGATCCTATAACCGACTTACCAATTTACAGAGAATACAGTAAACAAAGACACATGTTGAACGACTCCACAGAAATGTAATCAGCAAAATCTAGACTTTGGAAAGCCTATCACAGGGGTTGGCAAAAAAGAGGCTAGATACCTCTTTTTATAAATATTTTTACTGAAACAGCCATGTCAGTTCATTTACCTATGGTCTACAGCTGCTTTCACACAACAATGGC